>NC_056733.1:788337290-788397683 GCF_019279795.1 Protopterus annectens | reverse complement strand
TAGTCATACCCTTCAGGAAAAACAAGGTAACCCCAAGCTACCATATAGGTGGCAATCCATTAAGCACAAAAGGTGTTATCAGGGACCTGGGGACCCAGGTTGACAGTGGCCTTTCTTTTGACACTCACATTGCTAACGTGGTTAGAAAGACCTTCTACATTGCCCACCTGATCATGAAGGGATTCACATCCAGATCAAGTGAGGTCACTGTTCCCCTGTACTCTTTACTTATCAGTCCAATGATCGAGTACAATGCCCCATTCGGGATGCATCTCACCAGACACCTGCAGCAATTGGAGAGACCCCAAAAGTTCCTCACCAAAAGGATAAAGGGACTCCAAAATCTGTCATATGCTGCCAGACTGAAGAAACTCCAGCTCTATTCAGTCGCATACCGCCTGCTCAGAGGTGACCTGTGCCTGACATACAAGGCCATGTCCAACCCGGAATTAATGGACATGCTCCACCTCAAAAAATCCAAATCTACCAGATCCACTAGAGCAAGCGACTTAAACGTTAGCACGGATATAAATAGGACATGCTGGAGGGATAGATTTGTCACCCAGAGACTCCCTATGCTGTGGAATAAAATCCCGGTCCATGTGAGGCAGAGCACCTCGCTGGCTCTGTTCAAGAGAAATCTTGACCGGTGGATGGGAGATCGTAGGTTTACCCCGGGAATCATCTCTGTGTCACTGCTGGACAGAGGCACAACAAACTAATGGGTACAGTATTTTTTAACATAAGGGGTGGCGTAAGCCACAAAACTTTGGGCTAGGCTTATAAATGCCTTAGGGCAGATAGCCTAGTATAAACCTATGAATAAGAAGAGGAAGATGTTCTTTTTGTAGGGTTGTCACCTTTAGTGGACATCTGAAGAAGATGAGGTCTATAAAGCTTCATCAAAAGCAGGTTTCCCTTGAGAATTAGCTTGTTCTTTCCTGTAAGACACGGGAGCTGAAGGAATGACAGAACGTTCATGTCTCTCTGAGGTGAATGGCCCCCAAACAAATATTATGACCATCAGTGATTGACATCTGTTGTCAACATTTTTGGCACTTTTTAAAGCCCATAGGCTTAGGTTCCTCTCTCTCTACCTTCCTTTGACATAAGGAGGAAACAACTACTAATATTAACAAAGTAAACACTGAATCACACCTCTATAGAAAAAACTAATACACACAATATTTAAATATTTTAGTTAACACACTAACAGCAGCACATCTATTGAAAACAAAAGGAACAGCTCTGCTCTCTAAGTTAAAGGGCACTAGGCCCTCCAACTTAAACGGACCCAATAGAGCTACAAGGGTGACATAGGACAAACCTCTAAGTTAAACGGGCACTTGGCTCTCGAAATAAAATGAGCTAATATAGAGACAGGAATACACACTAATTACTATTCTACAGACAAAAATTGACGGGAAAAGGGAGAAATGGCCATGCTACTTAACGGCCAGAAAGCAACAAACAATAGCTAGATTAAATTGCACACACAACTAAAGATGAAAAAAATAAATTACTCAAACTAATTATGTATATTATAGCTAAATACAATAAAAAATATTAAGCTTTAAAGAAACTTAGCCAAGGAGAGAGCATCCGAACTCGTAAAGCGGCAAACAAGATCTGTGGAATTAAATCACTGCATGATGGGATACCTATTCAGCCACGAGCCAAGTGAAAGTCTCTGACCTAGTGTATTCGGCCGAGTCGGAGCAGAGGATCAGCTCCAAACCCATCCAGTAAGAATGAAGGCAAGATGGGACAAGATAACATCAAAAATTATGTACTCACCTTAAATGATAGATCTGTGTTGTCTGTTTCAGTCCTTCAATACATGGGTCTCAAACCTGACCTCTGATCCAGGCTCAGCCATTCTCATGCTTCGGACCCGATGTTCAGGCTTCCCCCCCTAACCATAATTCCTTGTAGAACTACCTCATCTTTGTCCACTAATAAAAAAGGGAATTTTAAAAATGTTACTGTATCACCAGATGAATAATTTAAGTAACCTTAGCACTGTGTATCTAACAAGAATGAAAAAAGTCATGGTCTTACCATAATGTTTGATGTGTGTTTGTCCATCTTCATTTCCATTAACCTGTGGGTCTTAGTTCCATCCTCGGAACTGACCAGACAATTTTCGTACAACTTGAGTTTCCTGACTATCTCCTCTCCATACTCATAATGCCCTGCTCCCCCAACATATTTCAGATCAAGTTGGCCAGCAAAGGCAAAGCACAAACATATTTACACTACAGAAAAAATACACAACTCTACAAACTAAACAATATCAGGAGCTCAACATTCAACCAGACTTCCAAAAGACTTGGACAGGGGGATGGGGGGGGGGGGGATGGAAAGGTTGACAGAAATAAAGGTGGACAAAACAGATGGAATGTTATGGTAAGGACATAACTTCTTTACCTGATGTTGTCCTCTTCATTTCATTAACCTGTGGAACAGAGTGCCTAGCTACTAAGATCCATGGTGGCCCTAAGGGGAGGAAATTCCAGACAACAGCAGAGCCAAAAGCACTTCTACTTCTGGATATAATGTCCAATTTGTAATGTGTAATAAACATGTGATGATTAGACCAAATAGCTGCAGCGCAAATGTCCTCAATTGAAACTCTAAACAAAAAAGCTTGAGAAGTAGCCATGGACCTTGTGGAGCAGGCCTTAAACTGTACAAGTCAAAGCAGCTTTTCGTGGCCTTCTCTGATAACAGGCATGGTCTTACAGTCTTTAAGGTCACCATTTCATAGGTTAATAGGTGTGTACTAGGCCAATGGCCTTGTAGCCATTACAAGCCTAGCCCATAGAAGTGCCCTGGCATACCACTGTTAGTTCTCAGTGCCCCTATCAAGTACAGCCACTGGAATGATCCCCAGGGTGAAATTTATATTTCCCATCCACTCAAGACTTCTCTTGAAAAGGGCCAGTGAGGTGCTCTGCTTGAAATGTATGGGAAGTCTATTCCAAAGCATGGGCAGTCTCTGGGTTATGAACCTGTCTCCCCAAGCATGTTCTGTTGAATGTGGCAATAAGGTTGAGGTCCCTGGAGTGTGTGGTGCAGAGGGATTAGGATTTCTTTAGATGTAACATTTCTAACAGGGCTGATTCAGATATGGCTCTGCAAGTCAAGCAGAGATTGCTTCGTAACAGACTATATGAGAAAGAGGCAAGTGTTTTGAGTCTGTCCATGTAGGGCATGTGTTTAAAGCCTAGGATCCACTTCGTGAGGTACTTTTGTGGCCTTTCCAGCTGTTGCAGGTGTTTAGTGAGGTACATGCCAAATGGAGCATTATACTCGATGATTGGTCTAATGAGGGAAGAGTAGAGGGAGACTGAACTCTTTCTTCCTGGGAGTAAAACCCTTGGTAATGACATGTGCCACATAGGACTTTCTCACCACAGTGGCAATGTGGTGGTCGAAGGAGAGGATGCAGTCAACCTGGGTCCCCAGACCTCTTGTAATGCCTTCAATATTTAGTGGGATACCATTAGTGTGGTAATTAATGGGAACTGAGTTTTTCCCTAAGGGAATGATTACGGATTTCTTTGTTATTACGCTCAAGGCCATGGTTTCGACACCAGTCAGTCTCAGTGAGCCCTTTCTGTAGGAGGTCTACATCACTTGGGGAGTTAATAATGGCTCCCAACTTGCAATCGTCTGCAACTTGGTCAGCCAGAGCCCCTCCAAGCTGTCTTGAACTTCTGAGAAGTAGATGCCAAACAGGAGAGGACCCAGGACCGATCCCTGTGGGACTCCACTCATGACTGAATGGCAGTCTGACTTGGAGTCTGCTACTTTCACACTGGTTTCTGTGAGCCAATTTGCAACCCACCTAGTGATATAGGGGTTGATGCCTAGTTTGGTGAGACTATCAATAATTCCTGAGTGGGGAATGGTGTTAAATACTTTGGCCTGCTCGAGGTAGGCTGTATGAACTGCCTTGTCCTCATCCACAACTCTGGTGACTGACTCAAAGAAGTAACCAGGTTCAGCTGGCATGATCTAAAGCCAAATTGCGTGGGATCCAGAGTTTGAAGATTCACTATATCCATGTTAATTAGGTCCATGATGTTACGCTCTATAGCCTTACATATCAGACAAGTCGGGCTAATGGGGTGATATTTTCCAGGGTCTGTAGATACTCCCCCTTTATGGACAGGGATGACTGCAGCAGTGCACCATTCTGTAGGTACAAAGCCTGAGATGAGGCTGTGATTTAACAGGGCACACAGGTGTGGTGGCAGTTCACTTTCCCAAATGGATTTCTAGCTGCATCTCTATGGTCTACAGTCTGAATCACCTGGAGGTTCCAGGCCATGTTAGCGCCCATTCTACTACATCTGTGGCCCCTTCTTCAGCTTTTGTAGCAAGGCTTTCTACTGATATTTGTGCTGCTGCCAGTTGGTCTACTCCTCGCACCTTTATATCCCATTACAAACTGATCTAATTTCTAGGAGTAGGGCCTCCTTTGACTCCACAGTGCTCTGGCATGTCCTTCCTTGAGGCCTTCCAGGATGTATGGCAGCCGGGGCTCTGACCCTGTGGTGATGAACGAAGACACAGAATATCAGATAAACAGCTATGTACTTATTATAACTTGACATCTGTGTCTTCGCTCATCACATTTTCCACCCGCCATCCCACTCCTAGTTTGCTCGTGGAGGAAGTTGGAGAGGATCTCTCTACCTTGGTAGGAACAGCTCAGGAGTATGGTGGCAACTCGATCTGGGGATTAGAGAGCCGGAGCATGGCATTATGGGAGAGAGATGAGCCAGAACCTTGGATCCATCTGTAATACTGCCAGCTCGGATCCGACATCAGATCCAAGACCCTGTGATGAGGAATTAAGACTTGGACATCAGATCCATGCGGTTAACTTCAGGCCCTGTATGATTTGATAGGGACACCCTGATGGGCGAGAGCAGATCTGGAGCTGAATTCAAACTCATCGGAGGGCAAACCAGATGAAACTAAAGAAAGGTAAACCAGGTCTGTCAAGGCCAAAAGGGGGAAATGAGGATTACTTTGCTCTGCAACCTGAGGGCTTTCTGTAAGAACTTGGGAATTACAGGCAGAGGAGGAAAACCACACAGAAGACTGGAGGGCCAAGCATGGACTAGAACATCCCTGGGTTACTACCCCTAAGGAGGGACCACGGTAAAGTACCAGTTGCATGTGTTGTTGAAAGGGGATGCAAACAGATCGCAGCAGGGATGATCCCATTTCTGGAAGATCATATCTGCCACTGACTCATTCAAAGACCACTTGTGAGGCATCAGTAACACTCAACTGAGCCAGACTGCTAAAATGTTGAATTCCATCAGAATGTGCATTGCTATCAGAAAGCGGATGGTAGAGATCACCCACTGACAAACCCACATTGCCTCTCAACATAGGGGATAAGACCAGGTTCCCCCTGATTGTTTACGTACTAAACTACTGCCATATTGTCCATCTGGATCACAACAGTCCCTGGAGGAAACCTGTTGAGTTCCTGCAACACTAGAACTGCTCTCATTCTCTAGTGCACTTATGTGCAACTTGTTCTCCTGGGATGTCCACGTACCCTGGACGGTTCGGCTCGGACAATGACCCCACCACCCTAGCCACCCTAGCTGGAAGGAGTCTGTGGTCAACATGGAATTTGTGGATGGAATGATGAATGGACGCCCTTGAGTAACGTCTGCAGAGTGAAGACATCAAAGCAGAGATTCCTTACATACTCAATACTTTTATGGGATGACTGAGATGATTCCTGAATAGTGACCACTGAACTGCTAATGTCCATTCTAATATCCTCATGTGGAAACCAGTCATCGGCAGGAGAGTTACTCTAACTGCCATTGAACCCAATGCCCTGAGAATCAACCTGGCTGGAGGCTGAGGTATGGTTAGAATTTGTCTGATATGATTACTTAAATTCTTTACTCTTGCTTTCAGATGAGCACAGGATATCCTTGTATCCAGAAGAGCCCCAATGAAATCTACGAGCTGAAATGGATCCAACTGGGATTTCTGCATGCTGACAGTTATCCCCAGAATTGGCACCAGCTGTAACTAGTCATCTCTGGTGTGGAGCTGTCAAGGGGTGGGGGGTCTAATACAGGCTTGCTTGAAAGGCTCTATAAAATCGCACAGACTCATCCAGGCATGACATCTCATGGCAATGCCCAAACCAGCCTCCCTCGAGGTACCCTCTGCATCATGGGAAATCAACCTCATGGACACACTGGCTAGTGACTGTTGGGTGGCCAGTATAAAGGAAAAGGATTACTGATCCTCAGCAGACATGGAGTCTGGGGTCAAGCTAGAAAATTCATTTACTAAGTCCCTTGATTGGGGTGGTCAGAAGCCAGTCATACTGATATGGAAAGATCTGGAAGTCCTGCAGCCTGAGATGCGCTGCTACCACTGCCAAGCATTTAGTGAAACCCTGGGGGCTGTGGTGAGACCAAACAGAAGTGATCTGAACTATTAATGACTGGCTCCCGGCCTGAAATATAGGAATTGCCTGGAGCATCTGTCCATTTTTATATGGTAGTGTGTCCTTCAGGTCCACAGAGCACATCCACTCGTCCACCTTCAAAACAGGCATAATGGACTGGATCGTGACCATCCTGAACTTCGAGTGTTTTACCAACTTGTTCATAGAGATCAAATCCAGAATAGGTCTCAGGTCCCGTCTTTTTGGATACTAAAAAGAATCTGGAGTAAAAGCCCAATCTGACCTGATCCAGGAGGGGGGGGGGGGGGGGGTCCTCTTGGATAACTTTTTTGGAAAATCTTTTCTAATATATGGACTGCATCCTCCCTCTGATTGGGTGGAACATCTTGGAGGTAACATTTTCTCTTAGGAACTTCCAAAAAAGGAATGAAGCATCCTCTGGATATGATCCTTAGCACCCATTTGACCCTTGTGATGGCCTCACTACCCTTCTAGATGCAAGGAGAAAGGAGAATCCCCCCCCCTCGGACTGCCTCTAGCGGAGAACAATAGGGCAACTGTTCAGGATCACTAAAAGGGCCTTGTCCAGAAAGGTTTCCTGCAACCCCCGGTTTCGCGGACCCCATTGGATATGTGGGTGGCATCTGCCATTTTCATTATTCCCCCATCTGCTCCACTGGGAAAAAATCTCCCAGAGTGTCCTGAAAAGGACCCTTGTGACTTTCAAAACTACATTTTCTTACTCCCACACTGGTTCCTGGAGAAGGTCCTTGGGAGGTAGAAAAACAGATTCTGACAGCAGACAAGGTCTTTCCATCCCTCTCACTCTGGGAGAGAGTCTTAACAGTAGGTTCAAACAAGGTGGAGCTGTCGGGGGGGGGGGGGGGTCTTTAATACAGGCTTGCTTGAAAGGCTCTATAAAATCGCACAGCCTCATCCAGGCATGACATCTCATGGCAATGCCCAAACCAGCCTCCCTTGAGGTACCCTCCGCATCATGGGAAATCAACCGCATGGACACACTGGCTAGTGACTGTTGGGTGGCCAGTATAGAGGAAAAGGATTTCTGAACCTCAGCAGACATGGAGCCTGGGGTCAAGCTAGAAAATCCCTTTACTAAGCCCCTTTGTAGCCATGTGAAGGGAGATAGTTTAACGCCCTCAAGGTGAAAGTGTAACAGGAATAAACTAGTTTTCCAGGTCTGTCCAATGCCTGGGATTCCTTATTTGGGAGATGGACAGAGATGCTCTCCTGGGCAAGCTCTTTCTTGGTGGCTGCCACAACCACCATGGCATATACAGGGATACCTTTGGCCCAAAACTTATTCACAGGGGTGCCAAGAATCTTGTCCACTCGTTTTGGGATTGGCTTTACTGTATCCAATTCCTTCCAAGCCCTGGAAGACACCAGCTGGATTGGCTTGTCGGCTGGGGGGGTGGCAGCCAGGTAGTAGATGGGGCACACCCAAAAGCCTCCAACACAGATTCCTCCGGGGAAGGGTTTTGGGCTGTTCAACTACCCAGCTGGCGCAGGACTTCTAAAATGTTTCCGGAGATGCCATCACGTGGGAACTTTGGTGACCTTTCTTCCTTGAAATCTAAGTCCGTGGTAACCGATTCTGTAGGGGAATTAATGTGTTGCCTTTTACACAGCCACTTTCAGGGGACCTCCTCTGTGGGATGCTCCAGGGAGATACTGGAAGACACTTTGGGTTCCCCCATGGGCAGTGCGTGGAGGCTTTGGGGGACTGGCTGTCCACTTGGCAGACTGGAGGGGTCTTGAGCACCAAAATCAGAATGAGGAGGGGGGGGTACTGTGGCAGAATCTTCCAAGGGTCTCTGGCTGGGAGAGAACCCTCTCCACCACTTCAAAAGCCAAAGGGCTGCAAACCACTGAAAACTGTCTCTCCCCCCCCCCCCCGGAGCCAAAACCAATGGAGCAGACACCTCCTGGAGAGCTCAAGCTCACTGCTCTGAAGGGGTGAGTCTGAATCGAGCTGTCGAAAGCTGAAGCTCTGAGAAGAAATGAAGGTTCTGAAAGCTTCAGAATCGATGTCCTTCCCCGCTGGAACAGACCTCGACGCTACGCCTCAGAGATGTACTTGAAACCAAAGCCAAAGGAGTCGAGCAGGTTGGGGAAATAGTTGGACGAGAAGAGGAAATCTCTACTGGTTCCAACAACTCAGCACTGCAGGCCAATGGCGCTGAAGACTTGAACCAAAGGGCAGACTGGAGGAGGATTCAAAGGTTGGAAAGGTGAAATCCTCAATGAACCAGTTGTGGGCAGTGTACACAAGCCTCGTCTGACTCTGGGTCTCAAGGAACTCCCTCATCAGTCTGCCAATAACTTTGGAGGATAGGCTCCGGAAAGACCTGGAGGAGGCTGATGATAGCAGTCTCAAAGATCTCCTGGGGGAGCGAGACCAGGACCTAGGAACTTGATCTGTCTGTGCCGACGTAGGCACAGACAATCAGAGCCAGTGATAGGCAGCTTGGCCCAATACAATGGAGGGTGATCGGGATGGAGGGGAAGAAGTTGGACCCAAGCTTGGGGCTGACCAAGTCAGTTCCGACAATTTCAGAGCCTTCTTAGGAGGGTCCAAGGAAGACTGGGTGGAAGAGCAATGCCTGGCTTCCCCGGACTCCTTAGGCCTTTTAGGAGGTTGAGCCCCTGATGCTGAATGCACCCCTGCCCCAAGGTGGAGGAAGGAGGAAGCACTATCATTTCAAATTCATCCTCAAAACACCATCTTTGAGGGTGCATTAAATCTACTAGGTGTCATCTTAGATGAAAATCTGACATTTGACCTGCACATTCACATCAATAAAAAAAAAAAAAACACTCCTCAAAAACTGGGAATCCTCAACAGACACAAATATGTCATTAACCACTCTGCAAAACCATCCCTAGCATCTTCCTTTCTTCTACCATTTCTTTATGGTGCCCCTGTCGTTACCAATATTCAATCCTCTCTGAAATCCAAACTTGACTTGTGCTACAATAAAATTGTTAAATTTGTAACCACTGCAAAATATTTCTCTCAGCATTATTCCTCATTACACCTACTAAATTGGCTAGAACTCTTATCTTACATATATTCAATTACCCACTTCACACAAATTTATATTTAAGCCATCAAAATGCTTCACACTTTCTTCTGCATTTACCCTGTTATCACCCAAACAGAACTCTTCAATCCAATAATCAACTGCTCCTGAAAGTAGATAAACCAAACCTCTCAGTTGGTCAGATGCCATACTCCTTTACTATTGCAAAATTATGGAATACCCTCACACCATCAATTAGGTCTACAGCAAAAGCAGCTCTCTTTAAAGACCCCTTAGACAATACCTTTCCTGTCTTTGGCAGTGCACATGTGCAAAAACTGCACTTCCAATAACCTGACTACTTCTACCACTACCCTTCATCTCTCTAATTACTCTTTACATCTCTAAACAGTTGCTTAACTACTGTGCTGGTACTATTGCCTACATTTGCTCAGCTATTTTTAAGTTTAAGACTATGCATTAAATATTCAGATTATGTAACTAGAACCAAGCTACTCCCATGGGAACTTAATTATCCTAACTTGTTACATCCTAACAAGTGATATTCTAATTGTATAAACCAGTTTAGATTATCAACATCAACACTTGCATTGTATGTATATCGTATTGATTCACTGTATTGAATTGTACTGTATGATGCATTTTGTATCTATTGTGCATTTTAGTGTGATTTCCTCCCTGGGCTTCCACTGAAAATGGGCTCACTATGATCCAGTGGACTATCCCAGTAAATAAATGCAAATAAATTTTAGGACAGAATGGTAAACACCAAAGTGCTGGGCTGAGAGGAAGCGGTGAGAAAATATGACCCAAAAACAGTGACAAATTAGCCAATAAGGGCTTAAAATTAGGTAGAAAAATAATTCAGAAATAAAAAAACAGCAGCCTAAACCAATGATAGTTACACATTTGTCAGATGACAGATCCCATGCAGCCCTTTACAGGAAAAGTAGGGCATAAAATGGACGGCTAGAGTTGCAAATAAAATTAAAGACTATAGTAGAATGGAGTATAAAAATTGGGTATCAGCCACAGCAGTTGAGAAATATCTTGCCTCACAGTATGCTAAGTCTGAAGTTTAGAATATTTACATGGACGTGCTTGCATAAATATTTTAACACAACCCAAACTAAACCATCCATTCTCAAGATTGAAATGGGTATGTTGGAGATGTGCAGGTAAGAAAGGAAGACCTATGAACATTTCTGGGAGTGTGATAAAGTATATGCTTTCAAAGTAGAATTACAATTATTGATAAAATAACAAGGAGCATTTAAATTTAACCCTCACAAAGATGGTAAGTTGGTAAACCAAGTCAGTGCCATAACCAAAATATGTCATAGCATTAGTATTTCCTACTAACTGCTGTCAAAAAAGTAACAAGAAAATGGATTCCGAGAATAAAAAAAAATCCTGCTTTAATAAAATATACATTTAAATGAAAAGTGCATGGATATAAGTTCAGACAAATGTGTAGCAGGAATTTTGTAAATTAACTCACTTAAGTATACACTTTTATACACTTTCCCTATACATTAATGGGTATAGAAAAATAAGGCAATAACTATTAGTGTGTACACACACCATGCTTATATCAACGAATGGTGAATATTAACAGTTAATATATCCGAGAAGACATGGGATATAATCAACCTGAGCAGTTAAAAGGAAAGCATTGACCATACCAATTGTTTTCTCTACATACAACAAAGGTGGACTCAAACTACAGAGCAAATTACTTCTGAGTTAGGATGTTGAAGGGCAAGCCAAATTTGGTTATGATAATTTAAGTCAACTTGGTTTACAGAAATGCTACAAACTAATAATTACCTAATTCTGGATAATGGGGTGGACCACATATACAATTATTTGTCTTTTTAAAATACAAACTTACAAAGTATGTTTAGATAAAAGTGGTTCACCTACCATAGTAAGCTACAAGTGCACCATCCATGCGGACAGCACATTATATAAAGAATGTTTAAAACTGTTCAATAATTATGCTTTAAGTTCAGTAAACAAAAAATGAATCCGCAAACACACTTGTGTAAAGGCCAAGGTAGACAGTCATCAATATACCATTCATAAGAGACGCTAGCAACAATTTGATCAATAGTTTATACAATGAAAGGAAGATGAAGTACTTCCAGCAGCTTCTCGACACAGAAATCCCTACAGAACATATAATTCCTCATACACATCATACATTGAAAGGAAGGCAAACACACTCTACAAGAAACAGCAGCACTAAGGAAAATGAAGCCAAGAAATGAATAAGGTTCTGATGGAAGTCCTGAAAGATACAATCTAGATGCAGTGTGAGTTAGGGAAGAAACGGATCCAAGTGTGCTCATAGCAGCATGGAAAGAACGTTATCTCCCAAATGATTGGAGAGCACCCATTTTAGTGTGGATACATAAGACGAACGGCAACATAGTCAACAACTGTGGGCACTACAGACTAATCAAACTCTTATCACACTGAATGAAAGTGCTGGAGAGGTGACTAAAAAATTAATATGCAGAGCAGAAGGCATGGCAGGAAATAGGCAGCTCAGAATCGGATCAGAATGCAGCAAAACTTACCAAACGTTTGCAGTGAGAGAAAATTAAATGGACATAAACAGCCAGATGGATATTCCTAGACTTTGACAAAGCAAATCACAAGGTCTCAAGAAAGCGGATTTTGTACAACCCAGCGATGGACTTAAGACCTGGCAACACTGGGGAAAATTACTGCTGGCTATGTACAATGACCCAATAACACAGGTATGTTCACACCAGCAGAGGGGTTCCCCCCCCAGTAGGAGTGGATGTGCAGAGACAGCTCTGCTGCTCATCCTACTGATGGACTTCATTACCAAACAGGTCGGAGGAGACAAAACAACAAAGCTAACATACGCAGGTGATGTGACGTTAGAGAAAAAAAACACTCTGGACAAGGACTTCAGCAAATGATAAATGAATGTAATGCAAAACTGAAGGGCATACAGGATGAAAATGAGTACAGACAGTGCAGCTGTCATGGCAAACAAACGAGGGCAGGGACAAAAGCAGCTGAAAATTCAAATGGAAGATAAAACAGTGGAGCAGCTTAACGACTTAATTTTTCTTTGAGAGATGTCTGAGAAGGGAAGTCCTGGTTACTGCAGTCAACAGGCTCTGGATGTCGGGTGTAGAGACAGAAGAATATTTAAGATGAACGTAAGGTTTATAGAACAGTGGAGAAACCAGTAATTGTGTGGAACAGAAACATGGGCAGTTAAGACTGAGCAACTGAAGAAGCTTGAGTTGATGGAGATGAAGTACCGGAGCAGATCTTAGGATTCACAGAGTGGGGAACAGATGAAGACATAACAGTGCAGAAGCAACAGCAGCTCCAACTGCAGATAATGTCAATCAGGACAGATTACAGGAGATTGGTAAAATGAGCAGGAAAGCAGAACACAATTTGGTGATGATGATTCGGGAAGCAAAGAAAGCAAGAGTATTGAGACCATCCAGCCAAAAGATGTATGGACTGCATGAGAGAGAAGACATCCTACAGATGTCAAATGAGAAAGTGTTTTTGAATCAAGAGATGGGACGACTGACATGACAACCTGACCCATCCTAGAAACAAATAAGAAGGGGGGGGGTTCATGATGATGCATACAATTTTCTATCATCCAATCTACACAGTAATCTTTACAAACGCTGAATTATATAATAGATCTTTCATATTCCTGCACAGCAATACTAATCTACACCACGGTTCAAAAGCCCAAGGAAAACATTTAAAGAAACATGCATACACAAAGACATCATGGAACTTTTAAACTTCCATCATTCTTAAAACATATTTTTCATCCATAACACCCAATTCCATACTTAATTTCTTATCTATTTAATGCCACGACTATGTTAATTTCATACAAATTTCCAATGTTCATTTTCACCGCAATGTCCCAACTTTGCAGGAGGGAATTTAATTTCCATTACCATCTGCTTTGGGGCAACAGCAAAAACCCACTGACCTCAAAATGAAACGAAAAAGTTTAGAGGGGGGGGGGGGAACAGCCATCAATATGTGCACTACAAGGTCATGGATTTCTGCTAACAACCACAGTGAAGTCCCCCACAAAAATTTAAACTTCCCCTAATGCTACTAAATTAATTCTTATGGAGCTATTAACCTGTGGCTATATTCTACCACTTAAAATTTCTTTTCAAACTGTATTAGAGCAATACTAACTGGAAAACAGCACATAAAAGTACAAAACTCCTCTTTATGGTATACTCAACATAAAATAAAATTTAAACCAACTATGCAGACTTCACTACTATCAGTAGTCATTAGCTGTCCAAAAGTGTACATACCAGAGTAGGTCAGAGTTCTAGCTTTCTCAAAACACCATGAAAAAAGTTGATTTCAAAAGCACAACTTTGTTAGCATCAGTTCAGAAGTCCTACACCTTGAGTGGAAAGCACGTTCATAGGTTCATAGATTAGTACTAAGCTAACTGCTCTTGCGAGCCATTTTAAGCCTAGCCAATTATCCCTTGAGACACTCAAACCCTGCACCTTGTATTTAAGGCAAACACCTTGATGTATGACATCAGCAAGTTCCTAAGGCTTTGGTATACTGGCCATTACCCTTGGCAGGGAATCCCTTACATTAAGAATATTGCAACAGTGACAAGGAAGGACAAATAAAAATGGACCTCAAACAAGGAACAAATGGTTACCGAAGTAGTGTCCATAAGGTATTCTCCAGACAAGAAGGGAAGGAGGTTAGAAGGGCGGGAAGTTGAGGAAGAAAGAAAATGGAGAAAACAGATGCACCATTATGGAAAGTCTAACTTTTGTATCTGATATTTTCTTTCATTCCTCAATTGATGGAACAGAGTCCCCCCAGCTAGATGAACCTTGAGTGGTCCTCATGGAAGGATATTTTGGAGTACTATAGAACCAAAGGCATCTCTGTTCCTAAAAGAGGACCCTCCCTAGCCATAGACAAAGGATATGCAGCAGGTCAACCATTTGGCTAAAGTCACTTTGGAAACTGTATAATCTGGTCAGTGAGGAGGATACAAACAATTGGCCAGATTACCTAAAATCTATGGTCTGCTGAAGATAAAAAGATGGAGTATATATGCACCTTCATTGGAATAATTTGGGAAGAAAAAGACTGGAAGTTTAATAACTTGATTAATACTGGACTGAGAAGACACCTTATGTAAAGGGATGGAATGGTAGATAAGGAGACCCTATCCTTATGAAAAAATAGGTATGGGGATTTGGAGGAAAGTGAAAGGAATTAAGCTGTTCATCCAGCTGACAGAATAGCAACTAGAAAAATGTCTTCCAGGACAAAAATTTAATATCCATCTGGGCTGAAGGTTTAAAGGGGCTTTGGGTCACACCCTAAAGCAGGATAGTTAAATCCCAAGGAAGTGTTGCATTCTTGACTGAAGGCCTAAGAAGGTGCCTTTCAGAAAAGTGTTGTACAACTTAGAAGAGGCCAAAGAACAGTGATTTTTGCCTGAATGAAAGTTGGGAATGGCAGCCAACTGTACTTTAGAGAAACCAGCCCCATCATAAAAAGGGAAGCTAAAAATTCTAGGACAGCAGAGCTTGTGGTAAAAATGGGGTCAAATCTCTATGGAGGGCACAGATTGAAAACCTCCATTTCTTGTTGTAGATGAAAGATATCCAGAAGGCACTGTTTAAATTAAAAAAATAATTCCTTGGTATAAAATAATGTGTCAGCAGCCAGTACCTCTATTATGAAACACTATCTAGACTATACTATACTAGAAAAGATAAGTTAGAAGTTAGGCAAACGTATATAGTTATTTCTTACAATGTTTTTTTTCTCATGAACAAGTTAAGATAATAAAGCATTTTTAGTCATTTTACTTAAATTTAGTGTTTTGTGATACATTATGCAGATTTCCTATATTTTCATACACAAGAGGTAGGAACATACAGGACATTATTGTACACAGTAAATTTGCCACTGGATAAGTTATGCAGCACTTTAGGTATACTGGGCACTAGTGGTACTAGATGCTCAGCATGCAGATATGTTATTTTTTTTTTAGTTATATAAATGGTGTTCCCTTTAGTCCTAAAGGGCATTTTACTTGTGTAGCATCTAATGTTTATGTTCTCAGATGCTCCCGCAGTCTCTTTTATATAGGTGAAACTAAGAGAAGTTTTAAACAGAGACTGAAAGAGCACATTAGAGACATAAAAATGGAAAAAGTTGCTAGTCCTGTTGCCATGCATTTTAAGTTTTCACAATAGCAATCCAGACCCTCTGCAAGCCAGCATCCTAGAACAAGTTAATTGGGGTGTTGGCAACTCTGAGTTTAAGAATTAACATCATTTGTTATATAAAGAAAGTACTTGTATTTTAAAATACAAAAGTCCTTGTGGATTTAATACTGAATGTTCATGGAAACATTTGATATAATTGTTTTCTAAGTATAACAGAAATGCAGCATTTAATGTTTTGGATATTAATTAGTTAAGTGTTTCATAATTGATAGTTAATGTTTGTATAAAATGGCACTGTTTTTTTCTTACTGATTTACTCCTAGAAGGCATTTCTTGCCAAAGCGCTAGAGACTTGAGACATTCTTGTTAAAGTCCAAGCTGATTATTTTTATATTTTTTACTGGCCTTCTTGTCATATTTCCATTCTGTGGGTTAACTTGTGATGATTGCCCTTGGCTAAATGTAGGAGGGGGAACCAATGCTAAGGAGGTCGCCAACAAGATTTTTGGTTGCTCCTGCTGGATTTTGAGCAAGACCTTTTGGAGACTTGGGGAAAAAGGGAGGGAAATGCATACAGAAACATTTTCCACGAGAAAGATAAGAGTCCACCTTCCAAGTCCAAGGGATGTAGGACCCTGGCACAATATATGGGAAGTTTCTGTTCATGGGGGAAGCTAGATATCTACCTGAAGTATATCCCCTTGATGGACCATGTCCACACACACATCCATGTGTAACATTCATGCATGGGATTGAGTCATGGACCTGCTGAGTGTGTCTGCCACAAGATTCTGAGTCAAGGCACTGTAGATAGCCGGAAGGGAGCTCTGACTTGGCAAAGCTAACTCCCAGGCCTGTAAAGCCAGTATGCGCAGGAGATCAGACTGTTCCTCCATGTTTGTTGACATATCGGTGAACAACCGTAGGACCCCTGGAGAGGCATACGCTTGAAGGTTTGGAAGGCGAGAATCAAGGCCATCATTTCCATTACAATGATGTGCTCCCTGTTTGGGCTGGAGACCAGACATCTCTGACCTTCCAGGATTCCGATGCTGCTCCCTATCCTAAGTCTGAAGCATCCATGTACAGCTCCTGAGTGGAGACAAGTGGTTAATAAGGGTAGACCTGGGTTCCTTGCAACCTGAAGTATCCACCAGTTTAACTGCTTTTTCAAGCAAGGAAGGAGTGGGATAAAATTCAGAGGATGAGTGTTACTGTCAAGAAATACTGGAATTTTCTTGTGTAACTTGGCTAAAGAGAGCATAGGGATCGTGGAGGCCAGGAACCCCAAGAGGTGCAGAAAAGTACAGTTTTGTACCTACCATAAATGTAGATGTTCGAGGATCCACATTGCTGCAGTCCTAACTATTGGGTAGTCCGCTGTCCAATCGGCCCGAATACCAAAGTATATGGCTGACGTCGGTCAGGGCGCATTAGACTGACGTCAGTACGTCAGGGTACTAATGCGCATGACCGACGTCATATCCTCAGTCTTTTCTTGCCCCAGATGTCAGAAGACCCTAAAAAGACAAGGCCCAATATACCTGTACCAGAAATATGTACAATATATACAAAAATATATACAAAAATATCAGCATATAACCTCACCTACACAACCACCCCTAAACACAGAGGGGAAGGAGGGAGGGTAAATTGGACTGCAGCAATGTGGATCCTCGAACATCTACATTTATGGTAGGTACAAAACTGTACTATGTTCTTCGTTCCACACTGCTGCAGTCCTAACTATTGGGTAGAATCCCAAAGCAGAGGTAAGGGAGGCTGGCAAATCATAAAGAAGCAGGAGCTGACAACATGCCTTGCAAAATAGCTGTGGCAAAACCAGCCCTAGACTTAGAGTAGAGAGGAAGGTGATAATGCTTAGAGAAAGTATGCACTGAACTCCAAGTAGCTGCCTCCAAAATATCCTTAGTTGCCACCCCCCCTTAGAAATGCTGTTGAAGTGGCAGTAGCCCTAGTGGAATGAGGCCTAATCCCAGCTGGAATCTCCTTGCCATGATGGGAATAACAAAATGCAATGCAAAACCCAATCCACCTAGAAATAGTTTGTTTTGACACAGGCTTGCCCTGCGAACTCAAAGCAAAAGAAACAAACAACTGCTGAGACTGCCTAAAATCCTTAGTCCTGCTTAAATAATAACGCAATTGCCTATGTACATCTAAAGTGTGCAAAATCTTTTCCCCTTTATTTTGGGGGTCTGCATAAAAAGTAGGCAAATGAATAGTTTGGTTTAAAGCCACACTAGAAACCACCTTAGGCATAAAGGAAGGATTAGTACGTAATGATACCCTATCCTTATGGAAAATCAAAAGGGCTCTACTGCCATAAGGGCCTGCAACTCAGACACCCTTCTTGCAGAAGTAATAGCCAACAGAAAAACAGTCTTCCATGACAAGTATTTCAATTCAGCAGTAGCCGCAGGCTCAAAAGGTTGTAGAGTAAGTTTTTCCAACACAAAATTGAGATCCCAAGCAGGAGTAGGAGCTCTCGTGGGGTCTTATATTCTTTGCCCCTCTAAGAAACTGCTTGAACAAAGGATGCGAAAACAATGGTGGGTCACAATCATAGTGAGCTGAAATTGCTGCAGCATGAATCTTAATGGAAGAGAAGGACAAACCTTTGTCCAATAACTCAGTAAGATATTGAAGAGCCACATTCAAATTAGGCTCAGAAATCTCCAAATTCTTTGCTGTACTCCAAAATAAAACCTCTTCCATTTTTCTGCGTACACTTTCCTTGTACTAGGTCTTCTAGCTTCCATAATCACATTTAAAACTTGTTGAGGAAGTTGAGACCTGCTGTGTTTCAACACAGAATATGCCAGGCTGTTAGATGAAGTGAGTGAAGCTTGACATTGAGCAGATGACCGTCCTTCTGAGATAACAGATGTGGAATCAAAGGTAAAGGCCATGGAGGCTTCCTTACCAGACTCCTTAGTAGTGGGTACCAGTGTTGCCGAGGCCAATCTGGAGCTATTAAAATCATCCTTGGCTTGTCTTGTCTGACCTTTAAGAGCACCTTTGGAAGAAGAGGCAGAGGTGGAAAGGCATACACATGAAGATTTTTCCAACTGAAAGAAAGAGCATCCACTTTCCAAGCTGTGTGATGAAACCCCTTTGTGCAAAACTTTGGCAGCTGGTGGTTTAGTGGAGAAGCGAACAGATCTATGTCTGGAGTTCCCCATGACACTGTCAATTTCTGAAATACATGAAGATCCAGTTTCCACTCGTGGGGATCCATGATTTGTCTGCTTAACACATCTGCTAAGGAGTTCTGTGCTCCGGCAGAAACCTTGCCTGAAGAGTTAGTTGCAAGCTGAGCGCAAACTTCAATAAAATCATTGCTTGCCAGCATAGAGGAAAAGAATGTGTTCCCCCTTGTTTGTTGATGTACCACATGACAGTTGTGATGTCTGTTAGAATCAACACCTGCCCTGGAAGAAGTAACTCCTTGAAAGCCATTAATGCAAACTGGACTGCTAACATCTCCTTCATGTTGATATGTAGATGCTGTAGTCTGGCAGGCCACTTGTCTTGTATCCACTTTCCATTTAGATGAGCTCCCCAAGCAATGTCCGAGGCATCTGTCGTTAAAATCTGACTCGCCTCTGGCCGGGTCACAGAGAGTCCCTTGTTTAGGTGACATTCCTGAGCCCACCACAAAAATTCTTTTTGAAGGCAAGGTATTATTTGAATGACAGTGTCCAAATCCTGGCAGTGCTGTATCCATACATTTTTGAGATACCATTGCAGCTTCCTCATATGCAGTTTGGAATTGGGAAGCACCAGAATACAAGATGCCATGAACCCTAATGCTTGAAGGACTGTCCTTGCAGTCAGCACGGACTGATGAGATAGTTGATGGAAGTAAAGGGATAGACTCTTTTGTTTGTCCGGGGTTAAAAAGGCCATCTGGGCTGCTGTATTCAGTCTCACACCCAGAAAGCACATGTCTTGAGAGGGTACTAGACTGGACTTTATTTCGTTCACAGAATACCCTAGGCATCTTAGCACTGCTATAACATATTCCAGATGCTGTAGAAGGTCTTCCTTTTCTTGAGCCAGAATCAGGCAGTCGTCCAAGTAAGGATAGATTTGAATTCCTTTTAGCCTGAAGTAAGCTATCACTGGAGCCAGAACCTTTGTAAATACTCTGGGCGCAGTAGATAAGCCAAAGGGCAATGCAGAGAACTGATAATGAGAATTTCCAGCTCGAACACGCAGATACTTCCTGCAACTTAGTCTTATAGGCACATGAAGGTAAGCTTCCTTGAGATCTAAAGTTACCATCCAGTGATCTTTGCCCAGCAGAGGTAAAAGCTGTTGTAACGTCAACATCTTGAACTTTGGAATGTCCAGATAAGTGTTGAGGATAGATAAATCCAAAATTGGTCTCCACGTGTTCCCCTTCTTTGGTACTAGGAACAGGCGAGAATAAAATCCTAGGCCCCTTTCTGATACAGGGACTGGCTGAATGGCCCCTATTTGGAGTAACAGAGAAATTTGCTTGTGAGCCTCTTTCCTTTGTGGAGGAGGAACGTCTGGCATGCCTTTGAAAGGGGCAATGTATGGAAATAAAACCTGTAACCGTGGTGAATGATATCCAACACCCATCTGTCTTGAGTGATTAAATCCCAATTTTCTTTGAAAAGAGACAGTCTTCCTCCCAAAGGAGCTGCCAGGCGAGAATCTACTGGCAGCTGAAAAGGCAGGTCATTGGGTCTGTTTACGAAAGGACTGACCCCTGCCCTCACCAGAAGTCTGAGCAGGTGAACTCCTGTTCTAGGCCTAAAAGAACCTTGAGCTCTGCCCCTACCACGTCTAGACCTACCCCTAGACTGGGAATCATAAGCAGGATATGTCCATCCCTTAGTAGGCCAATTTCTACTAAACTTCGGTGGCTGCACCTGCAAAAATCTTTAACAGTTTGCATAGACTTAGCTTTGTCCTCCATTTTCTTTAAAACTGCTTCCACAGGCGAACCAAACAACACATCAGACTGTAAAGGAGCATCCAAAATCCTTGTCTTAACATGCTCAGCTAAATTCTGATCCCTCAACCAGGCATGCCTGCGAAGAACAGAACTAGTGGCAGCCACCCTCGAGGAGGCCTGTACAGCATCAAAACCACATTGCAAAGAATGCTTACCCACTTGTTCAGACACATGAACTAAATCCAGCAACTCTTTACACTCAATACCTTCCGCCAAAGCATCCACCTTAGATTTCAGTTGTGAAAGGAGATAATTTTGATATTTTAGCATGTGAAACTGACAATTCAACGCTCTCATGGCTAAAGTGGAAGAAGTATACACTTTCTTTCCCCATCTATCCAAAGCCCTTGCCTCTTTATCAGTGGGAACAGGGTTTTTAACCACAGAGGCCTTAACACCTTTAGGTCCCTGAGAAACAGTTTCGGGTCTGCCCTAGGACTCTTAAAAGATACTTATGAGCTTCAGGCACCCTATAGTACCTATCAGGTTTAACAGGAGCAGGAGGCAAAGAATCAGGGTTCAGGTAAGCCTCTGCAAAAACATCTTCCACCACATTCAACACAGGAGGTATAGCTAAGGGCCTATGCTGGGGTAAAAACAAGAATTCCCTAAGCCTTTTCCTGGAATCAGAGTAATCTTGGCCTTCCCATTTAAAGTGCTCCCTCATGGAATGCAGAGTCTCTGAAAATGAGAAATCCTCAGGAGGAGAAGCTGTAGGAGTGGAATCATCCACATCAGAATCAGAATAAGGAGGATACTCCTGCAAATCTTCCGCAGAAGTCTCAGAAGCCTCTGAACACTGTTCAAAACTATCAAACTCAGGTTCCACCCTAGGCCTCTTATCAGGAGGGGCCATAGAACCTCTAATCATAGTAATCAAATCTTCTGCCATTTTAAGCATATGTTTCTTAGGCACAGAACCTGAAGTGCTAGGAGAAGCCCCCACTGAAGCTAAACTTGGCCTACCTCTCAAAGAAGTTTTGGAAACCGAAGGAGAGGCTCTAACTCCCTTGGGAAGAGAGGGAAGAACAGTTACCTGAGAAGCCCCCTCAGCCTGGCCTACCTCCTGAGAAGGCACATCCTGTAACAGTAAAGTCTCTGCCTGAGACTCCAAAGAAACTCCTGGCAAAACCTCTGGCTCCACTGAGCCTTCTAAAGAACCGGCGTCCGGGACTGCGGTTCATCAACCCTAGGCCTCGCTGTTTTGTCCTTGCGCTTCTTGGAAGCGGCGTCGGAGCATCCGGCGGCATTTTATAATTGCAACGCTTCCCAAACACTAACCTGGCACAGTCTAACCTTCTCTTAATAGTGCGTTTGTTAAACCTAGCACAAGAGCGGCATCCAACAACGTCGTGCTCAGGCCCTAAACAAGGTATACACAAGGTATGGTAATCCCTATGAGGTATCTGTTTCCCACAAGAAATACAGTTATTCACTTTTTCTGACATCCGGTTAAATACTGAAGCAAGAAAAAACCAAAATGTTCCCCAACGGGGTACTTAGCCAACTCTGATTCGGTCTGAAACTCCGACTTCAGAAAATTTCAGAACGCCAACCTGCACTCGCAAAACTGCTTCTGCATCGGACCATGCGGCAAAAAAGACTGAGGATATGACGTCGGTCATGCGCATTAGTACCCTGACGTACTGACGTCAGTCTAATGCGCCCTGACCGACGTCAGCCGTCAGCCATATACTCTGGTATTCGGGCCGACTGGACAGCGGACTACCCAATAGTTAGGACTGCAGCAATGTGGAACGAAGAACATCAGGATTTTTAACAACAGAGGCCTTCACACCTTTAGGCCCCTGAGAGACAGTTTCCGGGTCTGCCCTAGGACTCTTAAAAAGATACTTATGAGCTTCAGGCACCCTATAGTACCTATCCGGTTTAACTGGGGCAGGAGGCAAAGAATCAGGATTGAGGGAAGCCTCTGCAAAAACATCTTCCACCACATTCAGAACAGGAGGTATAGCTAAAGGCCTATGCTGGGGTAAAAACAAGAATTCCCAAGCCTCTTCCTGGAATCAGAGAAATCTTGACCTTCCCATTTAAAATGCTCCCTCATGGAATGCAGAGTCTCTGAAAATGAAAAATCCTCAGGAGGAGAAGCTGAAGGAGTAGAATCATCCACATCAGAATCAGAATAAGGAGGATACTCCTGCAAGTCTTCAGCCGAAGACTCAGAAGCCTCGAACATTGCTCAAAACTCTCAAACTCAGGTTCCACCCTAGGCCTCTTATCAGGAGGGGCATAGAACCTCTAATCATAGTAATCAAATCCTCTGCCATTTTAAGCATATGTTTCTTAGGCAAAGACCCTGAAGCACTAGGAGAAACCCCCACTGAAGTTAAACTTGGCCTGCCTCTCAAAGAAGCCTTGGAAACAGAAGGGAGGCTCTAACCACCTTAGGAAGAGAGGGAAGAACAGCCACCTGAGAAGCCCCTCAGCCTGGCCTACTTCCTCGAGGATACATCCTGTAACAGTAAAGTCTCTCCTGAGACTCCAAAGAAACACCTGGCAAAACCTCCGGCTCCACTGAGCCTTCTAAAGATCCGTCGTCTGGGACTGTCGGTTCTTCCACTCTAGGCTTTGCTGCTTTGTCCTTGCGCTTTTGGCGAGCGCCGGAGCCTCCACGGCATTTTATAATTACAACGCTTCCCAAAACTAACCTGGCACAGTCTAACCTTCTCTTAATAGTGCGTTTGTTAAATCTAGCACAAGAGCGGCATCCAACAACGTCGTGCTCAGGCCCTAAACAAGGTATACACAAAGTATGGTAATCCCTATGAGGTATCTGTTTCCCACAAGAAATACAGTTATTCACTTTTTCTGACATACGGTTAAATACTGAGGCAAGAAAAACCAAAATATTCTAACGGGTACTTAGCCAACTTTGATTCGGTCTGAAACTCTGACTTCAGAAACTTTCAGAACGCCAACCTGCACTCGCAAAATTGCTTCTGCATCGGACCATGCGGCAAAAAAGACTGAGGATATGACGTCGGTCATGCGCATTAGTACCCTGACGTACTGACGTCAGTCTAATGCGCCCTGACCGACGTCAGCCATATACTTTGGTATTCGGGCCGACTGGACAGCGGACTACCCAATAGTTAGGACTGCAGCAATGTGGAATGAAGAACATCTCCCTGGCAGTTGCAGACTGGTGGAGCATGAGGTACTGGAAGTAGGAAGTCATGGGCAGAGGCTAGCATCTTGTTTGACTGAATCTTGTAGCCCAGGAAAATTTGGTCTCAAGAAGGGATCAGAGCACATTTCTGTTAGTTTATTGTGAACCCTAGACTCTCCAGCAGAGACTCTGAAGGAGAGATTCTTCTGAAGGGTGCCTGGAGAGGAAGCTTGGAGGAGTAGGTTGTCTAGGAAAGAAGATCTGTATGCCATGAAGTCTGCAGTACACTATGACAAGAGCTAAGCATTCTGTGAAGACCCTCGGAGGCACAGACAGTCCAAAGGGCAAAGCACAGAACTGAAAATGTGTGGAAGCAGTAGTATGAAGGTAGGCTTCTTTGATGTTTAATGACACCATAAACGCCTGGGGAAGAATGACAGGAAGAAGTGTGGGTAATGTTAGCATTCAAAGATAGGAACCCTCAGAAAAGTATTTAGGTAAGAAAGATCTAGAATGGACCTCCAAGGAGCATCCTTCCTAGGAAAGGCAAGAGTCGCACATGCTCACACAAACACTAGGAGAGGGAGGAAAAGAAAAAGGTTAAAAACACTTACAAATGACTTCAAAGCTAGCCAACAGCTTTAGAGGGGAATCCCCTTCTGAACTTGCTGAGCAGCAAATGAGATCTGAGGTAGTTGGGTGGATGCAGGGTATTGTGGGGGTATGAGGGAGGAGCTCGAGTCCTGGATCCAAGATCCCGTTGAGAGGGTGAATGAAGGAGATAACATCAGATCAGGGGGTTATGGTATTTTGATAGTAAGTTCTTCCCTGGTGAGATCAGACCATCGGTTTGCATCATTCGAAGTTTCTATCTCGCCCAACAACCCCCCCCCCCCCCCGCCATACCCAGGCTAAAAAATTTCTCAAAAGTTGACTACAACCTTCTAAGCGAGGGTATCAGTAGCTTCACACCATCGCCCCCCTCAGAGAATGCAGACAACCATGCTGAGCAATACGCCACTGCATGCACTCAGGCATACCCAACAGAACTAAAGTCTGTTCCTCAAGGAAAAACAAACCTACCTAATGTACATTCTCTATCAACAGGCTTTACAACAAAAGGAAGAAACTGTTGTCCACAAATTCCCAATTGGAAAAACTCCATCCTTAGCCTCAACAAACAAATTAGATCACTAGTGAAAACCTCCGAAGCCAATTATGAATTGAAACTGGTCTCCGGAACAAAGGATAACTCACAATGCCTTCTTCAGTTTCGTCAAGAACCACCATGGCAAAGCCCATGTTTGTTCCAAAATAGTTAACGGTACCACTTGCACTGATCCTGTTGACTTAGCCAACCTGCTAGCAGATGGGTTCAGCGCAAACTTCACCCCTGTCCCCCCAAAAGGTCCATTCAAAATCCCCGATACTTGTCCCACACCTCCATAGATCAAGTATTAAAGGCCCTATCCAAGGCAAAGAACAGCTTCCATGGGGCCTAATAGCATCCCAGGCAGTATCCTGAACCACCTCCAGTAAGAACTTGCCTCGACATTGAGCAGCCTTTTCAACCATAGCCTAATTACAGGCTTTATTCCAGCAGAGTGGAGAACTGCCATTGTCATCCCCTTGCACACAGGTGGTGCCACTACTGATCCTTGAAACTATCACCCCATTTAGCTTGACAAGTCTGAACTGTAAAGTCATGGCGCATATTATAGATCTCATATTAAACAAGGACATAGTCAGTCTTCAAGCATTTGACCCTACCCAGTTCGAATTAGTCACGGGCAGATCTTGCTTGTTGAACATGGTTGACTGAGACGGTCACCAAGGCCATGGATGAGGGAAAGTCGGTACATACAGCTTACACTGACTTGGCCAAAGCCTCTGACACAATCCCCCACTTGAGCACCATCGAAAAGCTAAAACAACTTGGCATAAATCCTTATCTCATCAAGTGGGTGGCCAACTGGCTCACCAATAAGACCCATAAGGTCAAAATAGGTCCCTCCACCTCAGACAGTAGACCTGCCACTAGTCATGCTCCCCAGGGATCTGTCCTGGGACCCCTACTGTATAGCATCTACTCAACGGTCCAGGCAAAGACAAAAGGCATGTGGCTGAACAAGTTTGTGGACGACTAAGTTGGGTGCTGTCACAGGCTCCCCAAATGAAGTTAACATACTACAAGAGGGTCTCAGCAACAAATGACTGGTGCCAAAGTCATGGCCTTAAGTTAAATGCAAAAAGATACATCATACCATTCGGCAAAGACAACGGCCCCTACTGACTACCACAGCTATGTGTATATAATATAAGCACACAACCTGCAGTGACAGACCTCGGTACACAGGTCGACAACCTCACATTTGACCATCATGTAACAGCAATGGCCAGAAAAGCCTTTTACTTGGTTCATCTCATAAGTAAAGGGTTTGCATCAAGAACAAAGGAGGTTACTACCTCTCTGTACTCCTCCATCATGTCCTATGTGGACAGGCTCAAATCACCACTCTACTTGGTATCATACAGATTGCTCAGAGGTGATCTGTGTCTCGCCTACAAGGCAATTTTGGACCCTGCCCTGAGAGAGATGCTCCATAACTGTAAGCCTAACTCTTCACGCATTACCTGATCGAAAGGCCTAAATCTAATATAAGACATTAACAAAATCTGCTGCAAAGACAGGCTTGTATCCCAGAGGCTGCCCCAGTCTCTGCAGTAGACTTCCCATACAAGTCAGAGTACGTCACTGACCCTCTTCAAACGCAAAATTGATGAGTGGATGGGAAACCACAAATTTGTTCCAGGGGTTCCACCTGTGTCCCTCACTGACGGAGCGACAGGTGCTGACTGGGGTTTCTTTCTTGGTGATAAACCTTTGGTTAGGCTTATAAGGGCCCCAGGGCCATTAGCCTAGTAACCTCCTATGATACTAGAAGAAGGTCACCAAAGCAATGGATGAGGGCAAAATGGCTCACACTGCCTACCTTGACCTGGCCAAGGCATTTGACAATACCCCACTCGGGCATTGTTGACAAACTCAAGAGGTTAGGTACAAACTCATATGTCACCTGGTGGACAGCCAACTGGCTCACAGACAGGACCCAGGAAGTTAGAATTGGGGAGTCCACCTCTACAGAGAGGCTAGTCACAAGTGGAGTCCCTCAGGGATCAGTCCTTGGACTGCTCCTTTTTGGCATTTACTTCTCCGAAGTCGAGGTGTCAATGTCATTGGTCTCTGGCTGGATAAATTCGCAGATGACTGCAAATTAGGAGTCGTCATTGAATCCCACACCGACACAAATGTTCGCCAGGAGAGGCTGACAGACAAATAACTGATGTCATAGCCATGGCCTAAAACTACATGCCAAGAAATGCATAATGGGATCCTTCAGGAAGTCATCCACCCCTGATAACCAATATTGACAACACAACCCTTAGAGATGACCCAGTAGTCAAGGACTTGGGGACACAATAATCTAGCGTTTGACCATCACGTGTCTACAGTAGTGAGGAAATCATTCTATGTTGAGCAACTTATAAACAAAGCTATGGCATCTAGGTGCAAGGAAGTCATTGTTCCACTGTATTCAGAATGCATCAGACCCATCATAGAGTACAATGCCCCCTTTGGTATGTATCTAACCAGGCATATCCAACAACTGAAACGTCCACAGAGGTTCCTCACTAACAGTATACAGGGCTTACGTAAAATGCTCTATGCAGACAGCCTCAAGGCTCTATCCCTATATTTTGTCTCCTACAGGCTTTTGAAGGGAGATCTATGCCCAACATACAGGGGATTGCCAGACTCCAATCTGATGGACTTCCTGGATACACTGAAACCAAACAGCACCAGAATTACCCATCTAAAGACTTAAACCTTGCCTGTGATATAAACAGGGCCTGCTGGAGAGAGAGGTATGCATCCCAGAGAATACCCAGTCTCTGGAACAGGCTCCTAATCCATGCGAAGCAGAGTTCCTCCCTAACCTAGTTCAAATACAACCTGGACAATTGGATGGGGAACAGGAAATTCATCCCTGGTATGGCACCCATGTCTCTAATGGACACAGGCAACCCGTATATGGTTCAGTCTCCCAAGCTATAGCCTGTAAATGTTTCATCTCCCAAGCCCTTTCTTACACTTATTCAAGGGTATCAAACTTGTTAGAGATTTCTGATGCATGGCTAGGCTTGAAAATGCCCTTGTAGTTGTTAGCCTAGTAAACACCTATGAAATCATATAACCTACTTCAATATCTTTACTGGGAATTTTAAAAGGTTTTCAATACTCATTACTAACACAGCCTATATGCTACTGATTTGACACCTGCTCTGAGTCACCATAGCTACTATATGAAACCCCTCTCTGCTGTTCAGCCAACACAGCATTATCACCATCTTTTATAAAATCCATCTCCACATCTAGAGTTACCATCTAGCACAGATAATGCCTGTGGATCTTGATCATTTACTGCAGTGCTATGTTTCTATATAGCATCTCCCAAGGAAAAATCATGCCTGTTGGACAGCAGAATGGTGCTAAACATCATTTGAAAAACAATGTAAAGTGCACTTCCTGTGATAATTTATACATAGTTGTAGCACAGCAGGAGGAATTAACAGTCGCTATACATTCAACACAAATTATCTCCTCTGCCCTTTTGGCTTCCCCTATAAATAGCAGCAACTCTCTAGCACAATCTACCAAAAACAGGAAGGGAAATCTCTGACTCATTAAGAATAAGGCCTCAAGTGTCTCCTTGAAAGAAGCTCCTTGTCTAGAAGGAATAAATTGGTTAACACAATGTAAATAACCAAACCATAAGAACAACCAAGCCCTCTCCCACAGCTCTAAACTTGATGCCTTCCTAAAACCTTCATAACTCACCTTCAGATCAAGACTTGGGACAAATCTCATTGCTTACCTAACAAAAAAAGACCACCAGCATTCGATTTCACATTTTGCTATTAACTATGCCAAGACTTTTCAAACAAAACTGTATTACACTACCATCATTATTACTGTTGGCATACATCTTAGTAAAAAGCTGTAAGTGTGGAAATATTGCCCTCTATACTGTCACTGAATACAGCCACCAGGCGCCATGCAAAGGTATGTTGCACATTTCATCTGTTATGACTATGTACTTTAACCTTACATACTGCATCTCTGTAAAGTATACTTATTACTGACTGCTGTGAACCACCACCCTCAAGTATTGTCGTTTTAATTTTAGTTCTTGTGTCACGTATTGTTTAAAGTAATGTGTTCATATATAAAATACTGAATTGTGGCCAAATTATCTTTTTGGGTCAGCACAATACCTTGGCCAACCCAGAAACACAAACACTTTAAACATGTATAGTACTCCAGGTCCTATCTTCTGAGTTTTGTAATGCAGTCAACACACTGAAGATCTATGCACTACAGGCTTTGAACATGGGAATTCTTCTTTGACAACCTATAGGCTCAGTCTGAAAAGAGTCAGTCCACTAAATTAGTCTGATGCATAACGCATGCTGTCAAGCAGATCCCCCACCCAAACTTAAGTGTGGAGGGGGAAAATTCAGAATCATGAACTAAACATACAATACCATCAGTTTTCTCATCAAGGAAGGCCTCCAAAATCAGCTCTATTAAGGGAAGATCAATCCACCCAATGCAGCATTAAGAAATGAAGGATAAGGATTCTGCTCTTTAAGAACAAACATTTACCAGTGAACACTACAATCTGAACAGCATGTGTGCCCTGAACACAAAAAGTTATTTTCTTACCATAACGTTCCATCCGTGTTGATCATTCATTTATTACTGATGGGTGTTGCTTCCGTCCTCAGAACAGTTTTGGCCTTTATAACAAGCCCGTGCCAGCCAAAAAATTCTCGAGCTAAGCTTACCCACAGTGCCCCTTCTCCCCGTTACCTCAGATTGAGTTTGCCTGTAAGAAAGAAAGCGGAGGCTTTATCTGAGCAAATTCCCTAAAAACGGGATTTGGACCAAATCTGAACCTCCAGGAGTCTTATGGAGGGGGAAGGAGGGTGGGATGTAATGAATGAATAAAGATCAATAACATAGATGGAATGTTATGGTAAGAACTTAACTTCCTTAGCTGATGTTGTTCATCTTCATTCATTCATTACTGATGGGACAGAGTCCTTAGCTACTTTATGTCCTAGGTAGCCCTATGAAAGGATGTTCCTGATCACCAATGAACTAAAAGATGTTTCCCCCCGGTGACCAAGTCCAATTTGTAATAAGTGATAAAGGTATAACTAGTCGTCCATGTAGCTGCTGCACAGATGTCATCCATGGAGGCCCTAGAATGAAAGACAACAGATGTCGCTTTGACCTTAGTTGGTAGAGGAATTTTGTTTTGTTGATATGTAAAGCGTATACAATTCCTCAACCATTTAGAAAGTCACCTTAGAAACACATTTTCCCAAATTTGGTCCAGAGCAGGATACTAACAAAGTCAGACTTTCATAGAGATTTAGTTCTAAGTAGAATCGTAATTGTCTATGTGCATCCAATAAATGCAGGCAGCATTCTCCTTTATTAGAAATATTGGGAAAGACCGGCAAGTCGATTGTATGATTAATGGTCAATTCTGAAATAACTTTGGGCAAAAAGGAGGAATTAGTCCGGAGTGATACTCTGTCCTTATGAAAGACCATGTAGGGATGTTTTATGCATAAGGCTTGTAGTTCAGATATTCATCTTGCTGAGGTAATGGCTACCAAGAATACGGATTTTCCAGGATACAAGTCCGTTAAGTGGCAGCAGGTTCAAAAGTGGATGGAGTCAATGATTGCAGACCTAATGACAAATTCCAAGGTTCGACTGGTTCTTTGAAGTGTGGTCTAATGTGAGAAACCTTTCAAAAAGGTTTTTCAGAGATGGTGGGAAATCAAGGATGAATGTTGGAAGCCACTGTGGAAATTTGAAATAGCAGCCAGGTGTACTCTAATAGTGGAGGCTGCCGTTCCTGAATGTAAAAGATTTGACATAGTCCAGTACAGCACTAACTGGGGCTGAACAGAGGTCTAGTCCTTTCTGTCAATATCAAGTGGTGAATCTCTTCCACTTGTTGAGATAAAGTTTCCTCGTGGATGGTTTGTGCAAAGCCAGAAGAATGTTACATACAGGGGAGGATAGATCTTTCTGCCTAGTTATTACTGGAAGTGGGGAAACCAAGCTGTCAGCTTATGACTGGATATGTTTGGATGCATCAACCCCTGCAGATGTGCCAGTAATTCCAGATTTGGATCCAGAATCTATGGTTGGTGTACTAGGCGAGGCCAAAGAAAGGGAAACCAAACTTGTTGGGACCAATAGGGTGCAATGCGGATTAATCTGCTTCTCAACTGAAGGGCCTTCTTTAGAAAATGTGGCATCAGAGGAAGAGGAGGGAAAGCATAAAGTAGTCCCCCGGGCCAATCATGTATTAGAGTGTCCATCAGGGACTCCCCATGCAAGGGAATCAGTGCAAAGTAGCTCCTGCATTTGTGGTTTGCTGGTGAGGCTCACAGTTCAGAGCAAAGCTGGCCCCAGCGGCTGAAGATCTTCGCCACTACAGTTGGATTAAGGGACCATTCGTGAGGCAGGAGAATGCATCTGCTCAGTTTGTCGCAATCATGTTGGAATCCCTGGGAATGTGTGCTGCTATCAGAAAGTGGTTGGAAGCCATCGCCCATTGCCAAATTCTCATGGCCTCTCGACACAAGTAGGACTGGTTTCCCCCTTGTTTGTTGATATACCAGACTACCGACAAGTTGTTGGACTGGATAGCAATGGTCTCTGATGGGAGGAGAGACTGGAATGCTTGCAACACTAGAAGCACTGCCCTCAGTTCTAAAACACTGATATGCAGATGGGCTTCCACTGGTGACCAAGTAACTTGGACTGTCTTTCCCTGGAAGTGCCCCCCCCCCCCCCCCCCAGGGAAGCGTCCATGGTCAATATGGCCTTGGGCTGAGGGGGGAAGAAAGGGAGACTCCACAGGACGTTTTCTGGTTTCACTCACCAAAGTAAATCTTGTTTGCATTAATTTATGTGGATCTGGAAGGACAACAGTTGAGTCAGAGGAGAACACTATTAGTAGAAGCCACTGCAGTAAACTCGTGTAGTCTCACCAATGGAACTATGGTTATCGATGCTGTCATTGATCCACGTAGTTGGAGGACTGCCTGAGCTGAAACTGTTTTGAGAGAGTATCACCCTGAGTTGAGACGTCAGTTTTTCCAATCTATGAAGGGGGAGGGAGACTAGGCAAGAATGAGTATTCGAAAATTGCCCCTATGAATTCCAGAAGGAATTAACTTACATGTCTCCTTATTTATTGAGATCCCCAAGGATTTTGGTAGTTTTATGGTCTAGGCTGCAACCAGTAGACGCTTGGTAGGGGACGTAAGTAGACAATCGTCTACATATGGAAACACCTGGAATCCTTGCAGTCTCAAGTGAGCTGTTACCACTGCCATGCATTTGAACAGTCTGGGGGCCATAGAGAGACCAAAGGGCAGTGCTCAGAATTGGTAATAATTGGCTCCCAGCCAGAAGCAGAGGAATCTTCTGGAGCGTTTGTCCATTTTTATGTGGTAATACGCATCCTGTAGATGTACTGATCACATCCAATCGTCCATCTCTAGGAAGGGTAGAATAGACTGACCTGTCACCATCCGGAATGTTGTTTGACAAATTTGTTTAGGACGCTGAGGTCCAAAACTGGCCTCCAGACTCCTGTCTTTTTTGGCACCAAAAAGAACAGAGTAAAATCCGGATCCTATTTGGTCTGGTGGGACTGCTTGGATGACTTTTTTTAGGAACAGCTTTTGTCTTTCTTGAGCTACTGCTTCCCTTTGACTGGGTGGAATGCCCGGAATGTGCCTTAGCAGCCTTGGGTAAGTATTGAAGGGTATGTGATCACTTCTGGCAATTATCGTCTGCGCCCAAGAATCTGCGTTTATCATTTGCCAGGCAAAGTGATGCAGAGAAAAACATCCCCCAACTGCTTCCAGAGGTAAGCAATTGGGCTGCTCTTAAGGAGCGCTGACAGGGCTTGTCCAGAGAAAGAATCTCTGGATCCCCGATTATGTGGCTCCCCTCTACCTCTGTAGGGGCGTCTTCCAGATGCGTTTCCCCCTTTGCCCCAAAGGGTAAACTTGTCCCTGTGTCACGGAAAGGACTCTGGGATATCTGCCACATCTTTCCACTCCTCTGATTCCCCAGAGTAAGATCGTTGGGGGGTGGAAAAACGTACGCCCACAGCAGACAGGGTCTTGCCATCCTTTTCACACCTGGCTATTGTGTCTTTCACTTTCGGGACAAAGAGAAGCTTCCACTGGAGCATTCAGAAAGGAAGACTTAAAAGGGTCCACAAAATCACAAAGGTGCATCCAGGCGTGACATCTCATGACGTCTGTACCTGCTGCTCCCGTCACCCCTTCGGTAGTAAGAAAGATCAACCACATGGACAAGTTAGATATAGATTCCAGGGTTGCAAGCTGCGAGGCAACTTTGTCACGTACCTCTTCAGAAACTGCTCTTGCCAAAGTTTGAGAGTTCCGAGATTAGGTCTCTCTGGAGCCTGGTAAAATGTGCCAAGTAATTCAAGGGCCGAATGGCAAAGGTCGAACACCACATTCGCTTCCCTAACCTGCCAATCATCAGAGACTCCCTGTTTGGGGGATGGACATTATGGCCCTCCTCGGTGAGCTCTTTCTTAGTGGCTGGTGCCAGCACCATAGTGTCTACCGGAAGGCCTTTGGACCAATGTGGACAATCTTCTGGCAGATGAATTTTGTCTCGTCTCCAGGGGATTGGTTCAATGGTGTCAGGACTCTTCCAGGCACATTACACGATGAGCTGAACTAGTCTGCCTGCAGGCAGGGTCACCCAAGAAGTAGAGGGTCGAGCATGAAAAGCCTGCAAGAATAGACTCAGGAGGGGTTGGTGGGCTTCTGCTTCCCTGCTATTTTACAATTTTCCAGTATGTTAACCAAGGAGACATCCTCAGGGGGCAACTGTGTGGACCTCTCCCCCTTCATCGTAGTCCATTTTCAGTAAAGGATTCCCTCAGAGGAGTCCACATGCTTCCTCTTGCAAGTTCTTTTACGTGGTAACTCGTCAGCTGGGACATCTGAAAAGGACTCCAAAGAGAGGGTGCCCTATGGTGAGCATCTAGAGGCTGTTGTGTTTGTCTCAATGTGGTGAACTGTGTCAGCTGCGGTCCAGAGGGAGGATATATCCAGTACTCTGATGCAGACGGAACCAGCTGTGTGCTTGTGAAGACAAGGGCCCTCTCCATCACCTGGAAAGCTGGCCAGCCCGGGACCAAAAAGGACAACCTCGGAACAGGAGTCACACCCCCCTCTGATGAGCCCACCCCCAAGGAAGGAGCACCAAGAGAACTTGGTGCTGCCAAGACAATCGGAGCCGTAATGGACAGCGCCGTAGAAAAAATATGCGCTGTACTAAGAGTCACTGTGCAGACAACCCAGTCATGATCCCCAGAATGGTTCGGCTCCAAGCAAGTCGATGGTCAAAGGGCAAGCTCTGGAGCCATGGTGAGGTCTAACAGTGGAACCGAAGAATCTGGCACAAGGGTAGGCATCTGTGTCAGGGGCTTTGATACCTCCAAGGAGGTCGGAGGAGTATATGTTGGCAGTCTGTGGAGAAAATCCCTCGCCTCCAGGTGGGCAGGAGGGTTTAGGAGGAGTTGAGAGCTGCCAGGAGCTGATCCACAAGTCTCACCACATCAAATTCTGAAATCCTGGAGGAGTGGGTTGATATCCCCAACAGAGAGTCAGGTCGCTCCAAGAAGGGGCTGCATTGTTGCCCAAAAAAGGGGCATGCCGCGAGGGAATATCGGGTCTGAGGGACTGTTTCACCTTTCGGCACCATGGTCATAAGACCAGTAAGATGTATAGGGAGGGGGGAAGTGACCGAAGTTGGAAGTACTATTTTTGGTGCCGAAAGAGAAATCGGAACTGTAGCAGAAAATAAAGACATGGATGGTTCAGTGGTCATAACAGATACTGTGGTTGGTGCTTGAGGCAATGTTGCAGAGGATGGTACCGTACTGGGTAGTTGAGGTCTTGGGAACAGAAGACAGCACCATAGAAGGTGGGTTGAGGCCCTGGTGCATAGGTTATTGGAGCCAAATTCGGGACTTTTGTCTTCGGTTCCACAGACTGAGTCAGTACCATGAGAAGGAGGAACAGAATGGCTCCTTTGTTTATGTTCCTTTTTAGGAGGGGGTGAGCCCTCCGACCCATAAATAGCCTCCGAAAAGGGAGTTTTGGAAGACCCTTAAGGATTTATTTTTTCTCTCATTTAAAGTGGAGGCGCTAAAGCCTTTACATATCTCACACAGTGGTTTAACAGACAAATGTGGAATACCCAGGCAGGAAACACAAGACAGATGAGTGTCAAGAGTTTTGCATTATTCTACTACATTGGTCGCATTGTTTGAACCCTGTTCCCTTTTTATCAGACTTAGTGGAACAAGATTATCAAACAGCAGCATAACTCAAAACAGTTACGAACACACTCAATCAAGAAATGGGAATTGGGAAAAAAAATTAACAGATAAATATACCCAATGGGTAAAGAGAGAGAGGAAAGGGGAACACCAGTAATGGTATTAAGAATTATCTCAGAGGGTAAAAAAGAGAGGAAAGGAAATGCCTGTACCAGCAATGGTACAAAGAGCGCCAAAATTGTTAAGAAAAAGGAAACAGGCACTCAAACAGGTATAAAAATATTGACGAATAAAAAATGTAAATTGTTATAGTTTAACCAGAAAAAACAAAAAAAAGTTTAAGGAATTCGTAATGACTTACCTGAGAGCTGGCTTGACACATCTCGATATCTATGTGGCAAACGAGATCTGAAGCAACAGGGAGAGGGGCACTATGGGTAAGCTTAGCTCGAGAGTTTTTTGGCTGGCGTGAGCTTGTTATAAAGGCCTACTCTGTTCCAAGGATGGAACAGTCACCCATCAGTAATGGGTGAATGGATATTAACAACATCAGATGCAAACTTTGCAATGACGAGGAGTGCCTTATAAAGATGACAACTGAAATAAAAAATCCCCATGATCATAGTCTATGTTCGATATTAGTTCTACTACCTAGACTTTTTGATCACAGCATTTTGAATCATACAGCAGAAATACTATACAATTAACCATACAGAGACAGCAAAGTTTCCCTTAATTTTCGGACCACTTCTACTTTGGGAAACGTAATTAAAACCACCTCAGCACACAATCAAATCTAATAAGGCATTAAGCTGTTAACCACAGTTAAGAATGACCCCATACACAAATATCATAGAAAGCACTTGAAAATGTTTAAGTGGGTACCAGGGTATTACCCTCCAAAACCAAACCAAGAAAAAAAAAAACTGTACAAACCCTCAAGATACACTACATGGTACTAAGAACAGTGTCAATTCCAGTTCTTTCGTTCTAGATTTCATTTGTAGAAGATAACTCTTAACATAGCCAAGTAGGACATATTTTGCTGCCATACAAAAATATTTCCGTCCAATTTGCAAAGTCACTTTGCGCAACTTGCGATTACATAAAAAACAAGTGCACACTTCATCCTAGGGTTCCTGCCAAAGTCATAGCTCCTCCTCAAGGTGCAGTGCCCTCACAAATTAATTTTTGTTGCTCATGGAATGCAGCATCTTGTTTTTGGGGGTGGGATGACTCTGCACTTCAGGGAGAAGTTTTTTGTATGAAGTTCACCAACTGCTAAACTCTGACAAAACAAAGTAGAGTCTTAATCAAACCGCTAAATGCTTAACTATAATTAGGAAGAGGATGAAACACCAAGTCTATTAGGAACAGGATGAAACACCAGTCTCTGCAATCAACCACACTGCTTTAAACTTCTCATGAGAGAAATTAAGAACAGTATAAATTAGCACAAATTGCAAAAAAAAAAAATGTGTACCTTAAAAGAATGCTTCAGTGCATACATCACAGAATACAAAATAATCTAGTTCAAAAGCAAAGGATGCTTAAGATTAAATCAAACCCCAGAACACGTAGTTTCAAATAAAGGCCAATGAACTACACAAGTCAGTTGAGGGAAGATGTAAAGAGCAGTTAGTGCTGGCTTATCCATTCTGGAAAAGGGAGAAGTTGTGGTTCCAGTTAACTACTATTTTACAGGAGGACAACTCCAGCAAGTGTTTTTGATGCAAAAATGTAAAGTACTTTTAGGTGTGCAAGCACAAAAAAAGTTAGGTACTTCACCACAATGTTCCATCTGTGTTCTCCCATTTTCATTCTACCCCAGCTGATGGGTTCAGATCCAATGCCTTGGATCTGATTCAGCCATTGCTAAAGCTAGTGGCAACCAAAAACTCTTGAGCTTCTCCCTTACCCACAATGCACCACCCCCAGCTACCACAGATCTTGTTTGCTGACTTTAGCAGAAAAGGCATTCTTATTCAGAAATAGAGAGTCGAATATAAAGGACAGAAATGTCAAGTAACCACTCATTCTTCCAGAGGTTTCAAGGACAGGGGTTGGTGAGAGAGGAGTTGAGGAAGAATGAAAATAGACAACACAGAACGTTATGGTGGGCACATAACTTCCTTATCTGATGTTGTCAATTTTCATTCTATCCTCAACTGATGGGACACAGGCTCCAGCTACCTAAAATCCAGGGTGGACTCAAGGATATTCCTAAGCAACACTGAGCCAAATGAGATACACTACCTCTGGAGATCAGATCCAATTTGTAATGAGTAACAAAGGTATGAGGAGTAGACCAGGTTGCTGTTGCATATATCTCATCCATGGATATTTTGGATTGAAACACAGAGGAAGTAGCCATGGATCTAGCTAAAAGAGCTTGTAATGGTTTTTGTAGAGTAATGTCCAGTTTGTTATAAACAAATGAAATACAGTTGGTTAGCCACCGAGATAGTTACTCTGGCAACTGGTTTCCCCAGTCTTACTTCTGTGACTAAAACTGATCTGATTTTCTGATGTCTTTTGTTCTGTTAAGGTAGAAACAATTGTCTTTGGACATCCAATAAATGTAATATATATTCACCCTTGTCAGCAAATTTAGGAAAGAATACTGGCAAATCAATGGATTGACTGATACTAGATTCTGACACCACCTTAGGAAGAAAGGTGCATTAGTCCATAATGTAACTTAATACTTGTGAAAAATCAAGTACAGTGGATTAGAAAAGGGTTGAATCTCAGTAATTCATTTGGCAGAGGTAACCGCCACCAGAAAGATAATCTTCCAGGAAAGATATTTAAGATCACATGTAGCTCCTGGTTCAAAAGGGGATTTAATAAGAGCCTGCAGTACCAGATTCAGTTCCCATGGAGGAGGAGGATATTTAAGAGGGGCTCTTAGAACTAGAGTGCCTTTTAAGAAGGTTTTAATTATGAAATGTGACAGAGGAACCATAAAAACCAATGTGAAAATTTAATATGGCCGCAAACTGAACTTTAATGGCTGACGAACTAAGCTAATTTTTTTTAAAAGTTTGGAAGAATCATGCCACTTGAGTGAGAAAAGTGGTGTGGAGTTGGATCCAGAATCCAAGGCTGGTGAAGAAACTGAGGCCAAAGGAAGGGAACCAAATATGTAGAGGTCAGTAAGGTGCAATTTGGATGATTTTACTCGAGGCAGCTTTCTGAAGGAATTTCAGAACTAGAGGTATGGGTGGAAGAGAGAAGACCAGACCAGGGTGCCAATCCTGAAGTATAGCATGCCTCCGTGATTTCCCCTGTGGGGGGATTAGGGCAAAGTAGCTGCTGCATTTGTCGTTTAGTGGTGAGGCAAAAAGATTGCAGCAAGGCTGGCCCCCCCCCGACAGAAAATTTTATCTGTGACGTTCTTGTTAAGGGATCATTTGTGAGGTAGAAGAATGCACCTGCTCAGTACTCGTCTGCTATCACACTGGATTTCCCCAGAATATGCATTATGAGAAAGCAGTTGGATGGGATCACCCATTGCCACATTCAGAACTTGACACAAGGTGTAGAATCTGGTCCTTCCTTGCTTGTTGAGGTACCAAACTACTGACGTAATGTCTGTTTGAACTGCAACAGTCTCCAAAGGGAGAGCATTCTAGAAGGCCTGCAACACTAAAAGCACTGCTCTCATCTCTAAGACATTGATGTGCAAAGCTGGCCTCTTCAGGGGACCAAGTGTTGGACCGTTTTCCCCAGAAAATGCCCTCCCCCAACCTACTTGGGAAGTGTCTGCGGTCACTTTGGCCTTGGGCTGAGAGGGAACAAACAGATGGCCTTTTAGAAACTGATCTGATTGAACCCACCACTTGAGATCTGTCTTGCATGTCTGAGTGATTTGTATTTGCTAAGACATGAGCTGGTAAAGTATTGACCACTGTGTGCTAGCATCCACTGAAGAATCCTCAAGAAAAATCTGGCTAAAGGTACTAATGTTATTGCCACTGCAGTGAACTCAGAACTTGAAGGACCAGGCAGGCTGCAATCTTGTTATTGCAGATTATCTTTCTGACCTGTGATTCTATGGTCCGCACTCGAGGGTGGGACTGAAGCTACGGTTGACTGTGTTGAGTACCTCCTATGAATTCTAGAATGTGAGCTGATTTTATTTCAGACTTTACATAGTTTATGGTTATCCCCTGCAGAGACCAAGTCTGGAGAACGTGATCTCTTGCCCTAATTAATTGATGCCTGGTCGGAGCGGAAATTAACCAGTTGTCTAGATATAGAAACACCCAAAATCCCTGCAGTGTCAAGTGGCCTGCTATTATTGCCATGCCCTTTGCAAACACCCTGGGGGCTGTGGTAAGTCCAAATGGCAGAACTCTGAACTGGTAATGACTGGCTCCCACCCAGAAATGTAAAAACCTTCTGGACTGTCTGTTCATCTTTACATGATGGTACACATCCTGAAGGTCTATTGAGCACATCCAGTTATCCTTGCCCAGAAGTGGGAGAATGGACTGAACTATGACCATCCAAAAACTGGTTCGTTTAACTGATTTGTCTAAATTTATGAGATCCAAAATCGGTCTCTAGTCCCATGTTTCCTTAGGCACTAAAGAACCTTGAGTAAGTTCCGGATTCTATCTGGTCTGGTAGGACCTCTTTGATGACCTTTTTTTTAAGCAGCGTTTGAATTTGAATTATTGCTTGTTCCCTGTGAATGGGTGGAAAATCGGGGATTTTTCTTGAGTTTGGAAGAGGAAGGGAAAAGTGAATTGTATAACCTATGGAAATAATCCTCTGCACCCAAGTATCTTAAGTCTAGCCAGGATCTCTGCTGCAGGGATAAATGTCCCCCATCTGCCTCCTGAGGGCGGCAATCGGGCCTCCTTTCAAGAGCGCTGGTAGGGTCAAAAGGAAGATTCTCTGGGCCGCTGATTTTGTGGGCCAGCTCTGCCACAACGAGTCTTCAGAGTTCTCTTCTCCAGCTCTGAGGAACCTCATCCACGTGTGCCTTGGAATGGACACCAAGATTTCTTTAACTGTATTTTTTTTACCAGATCCCCCCCCACCCCCCCCCACACACACACACACGGATTCCTAGAAAAGGATATTTGAGAGGTCTAAAAACATACGCCCATGGCAGACAGGGTTCTTCCACTTGGGGGCCAAACAGAAATATTCTGTTAAAGGGAACATTGATGAACAAGGACTGGAAGGGCTCTGCAAACTTACACAAGTGTATCCAAGCATGCCTTCTAATAGAAATCCCTGAAGCCAGTGCCCTTCAGGATCCTTCTGCTATATGCAAAACCAACCTCATGGAGGAATTAGAAATGGATTGCAGGGTAGCCAAGTGAGAAGCCATAAACAACTGAACTTCTTCAGAAACAGCTCCTGATATGGTATTTGACAACTCTTTAATCAAATCCCTCTGAAGTCTTGTAAAGTGTGCCAAACAATTCAGAGACCTTAAAGCTAAGGTTGCTGATGCATAGACAGTCTTCCCAAATCAGTCCATTGCCCACTCCTCCTGTTGGGGGGATGGGCAGCAGTGGTCTCCTTAGCAAGTTCCATTTTGGTGGCCGCCACTACAACCATGGCATCTTGCTACTGGCTGTCCACATGGAAAAGATTTGGTGAGGTCCTGAATGCAGAGATGTCAGGAATAAAGATCTAGGATCACAGGGGGTTGGGATCCATCCATTCTGTAGAGGCAGAGAAAACTTTTCACAACCTTGAATGCAGATCACCCTGGAGAAAGGGAAGACCTCTGATCAGAGAGGGCAAATGTCTGGACTGTGGCCCTCCCCAGGCTCATAAGGCAAAATGCCAGAGGTGGAACCTGGAGCCTAGCTGTCCAATGCCAAGGATCTGAGACGCACAGACAGCTATGAAAGCCTCAGAGTCAACTGCAACACCTCGGATCAGACATGGAAGCTTCAGCTCCAACAGCTCTCTGGATCTCGGAATACAGCACTCATCGGACCTGAGCTGGAGAGATCAGGCCAGCTAGAAGCCATAGACTCAGACCACTGAAGGAGTCAGAGGAGGAGGTTGTACTGGGGGTGTAATAGAAAAATGGACCTCCTGACCTAGAAGGGTAAGAGAGCCGAGGGGAAACGCATCTGACCCTCCACCAAAAGCATCTTCCTCAACACTCTTTACACATCTTCCTCTATAAGACTTCTGGAAGAATGAGTGGAAAAAAACAGAGACCTGGGTCTGTCCAGAAGTGGGGAAGGTACCCTTGACGGTAGGGGATCCACAGATGAATACGGAGTCCTTGGTAAAATAGGAGTTGAAACAGAAGTACCAGCAACAGTTGGAACCGACTTAATGGTGGATCCAAGAAGGATGGATCAGATCATTTTGGTCTCCTCGGATCCTAAAAAGTTGGATCAGATATTTTCACCTTCTTTGGATCCAAGGGTGAAGTTAGATCTTTGTGAGACCACTTCTTTGAGGATTACTAAGCAGAGGAGGAAGGTGGCAGCTTCAGAGATGAGGATTTTGTTTTAAGTCTTGGTTTTCAGAGATCTCTCCGAAGATAGCCTCTCCAAAAGATGAAGGCAAAAGACCTTTAATAATGAGTTTATTATTGTGTTCAACTAACACCCTGTGGTTAAAACTGTGGCAAATAGAACAGTCTTCTTGTAACTGAAGCAGTCCTAAGCAATATATACAAAGTGTGGGCATCTGATAAAGGGAGCTAATGCCCACACCCAGTATATTTTTAAAGCCTGCTAGAGCTTTATCTATCATACTGTCACGTCAACAAAATTCAAGAAAGGGAAAAAAATTAACTATTTCGACTATTTGCTTCAGTTTATAAAACAAAAAGTGAAGAAAAACTAACCATGATATACAAACTACATAAAATGTAGTACTAAGGAAAGATACTAACAATTGTTTCAATATCAAGAGGTATGCAAGTACAAGAAAAGGAAGGAAACTAAGAAATGTAGCACAACACAAGTCAAAGAATGCAATAGGTAAAGGAAAAACAAACTAGAGAGGGGAGAATTAAGTAAATAACTGTCTCTAATCAGACCTTCAGATCTGGCTTGGCCAGTCCACAGACTTGGCTCGGACTCTCAAGCTCCTCCCCTTTCCCATAATGCCACACATCCATCCAAATACCTTAGATAGAGTTTGTTGATTTCATACGTCCATTACCATACAATATGGAATGGCAGAAGAGGATCAAACATCAGCCTTAGTAGTCCCTTCATAATCCAGGTTCCTTTAGAACAAAAGAGGCAGGGGGATGGTTGGGTGGTAAAGTGAGGAGGAATGAAGGAAGACAACAGATGCAAAGTTATGGTAACACAACCTTTTAAGCTGACTGCTTTTTCATTCCTCCTCACGATAGGGTCAGAGTTCAAAATACGTAGATCCAGTGTGGCCCTCATCCAAGGATATGCCGGGGCACCATCAAACCAAAGGAGGCCCTGCTCCTTGATACAATATCCAACTTGTAGTGATATGAAGACGTGACTGATGGACCATGTCACTGCTGTGCATGTACCATCAATGAAGGTTCTAGAAGAGAAAGCCGAAGAAGTAACCATAGATATAGTGGAATGTGCCCTGGAAGATATAGGTAATTCTAATCTTTTGGATGACTAAATGTATGAAATGCAGCCACATTCATTTAGCCAAAGTAGTTTTTGACGCGGCTTATCCAAGTCTGTTAGATGAGAAAGCTACAAACAGCTGATCGTTGGTCATGTGCAGGTAAAAACGGAGTTGTCTATGAACATCTAGATCATCAAAAAAGTACTACACCAGTCAAACCCAACAATTGCCAGTCAGTAAATGCGATATAACGGGTGAAAAATGAGTGTCCGGTTCCAAGGAAAGAGACAGAAAATACCCAAACTGTCGTTTATTAGTACATCAGGTTAAGCGCTTTCATCTATCCTCCATAGACTTCTTCAGAACACCATTTCTCAAACAGCCTTTAAATAGTACTAATTCAAATTATCCAATCCTGTGATACACCAATTTGATCTCATGAATATTAATTTCATGGATACTGAATGACTCATCCTGACATAGATTCTCATAACACAACCATTTAAAATCATGAAAATACATAGTAAAATAACTAAACAGTTGTATAACTGCTTACACAGGATATACAATTCATAATATTCAATAATAAAATTACATAGTAAAATAAAAATAAAAACTTAAAAATGTTAAAAATACAACTATTAGTTGTGTCTCACAATAAACACACAAAACTGTGGGAAACTTGTGGCTCGAGGAGTATAATCAACTTGGAACACCACCTACCCTACTATTACTTTTTTCTTACCCATTCTAGGCCCTTAACAGGGGCTTGGTGGGAATACAATCATTTAATCCGGGGTAAGTGGCTGCATTTAATATTTGCCATTTTACTTCTCTGTCCCCAATATACCTTTCATGTCACCTTCTCTAGGATTAATCTTTACACACACTACAATTGCAAACTTGAAAGTGTTACAAGTCTCACTATCCCTAATATGCCTATATAGGGTGTTATTAGTATCTTGCTTTCTTATACAATAAAGATGGTCATATATTCGGTTCCTTAACCTCCTCTCAGTTTTTCCTACGTAGAAACACGGACATTTTGTACAGATGGCTAAATAAATCACAAATTGGGTCTGACAGTTGCCCTTTTTGAACCTTACTGTTTTACTGATATTGCATTGTCTATAGTGTGGGTGTGCTCCTCATAAATGGCACAACACTAATTGCAGTGTCCACATTTGCTTCTACCTACAGAATTTGTATCGTTATTTCTATCACTATTTTGGATTTTTCTTTTTAAATTCTTTCCAATTTTGTATACAAAAAGGGGTTCAGTTCTCAATTTATTATGCACCCCCTCACACCGCAAAATATTCCAATTTTTGTATAATACTTTTGACTTCATTTACATAAGGGTTGAACCCCAATATACAGGCCCTGCTATATTTCTTATTTTGATTACTATTAGTAGTATCTTCGTTCATCTCCATAGCCACACCCAATAAGGGTTTATACTTTTTCCCCCATTCTCTTGTAACATCACTAATAAGTTCATTGGGGTACCCTCTTTTTCTAAACATGTTTCCTGTATGGTCAATTTCTTTAACCATCTCCGAATAATCCGATGTCATCCGGGCTGCTCTTATACACTGCCCCTTAATTATACTTTTCTTTTGCTTCCATGGATGATTACTGGAAAATTCCAAGTATGTGCCACTAAAGGTATCTTTTCTATACATCTTTGACCTAAAACCTTTACTCGTAGTATAGATATATGTACCAAGATATGATATACCTCTTTTGTCACATTTGTGGGTAAATTTTAAATATGGGCTGGAAATGTTGAGATTCTAAAAATAATACTATTTCGTCCATGGTACCAGTCAACAATATAAATATATTGTCCAAAAATCTGATGTAACAACTAATGAACTGGTACCATTGATTGGTGAATATATATTCATCCTCCCAATCTAACAGAACAAGATTTGCAAACATAGGGGCACACGCGGCCCTCATAGCAACACCTCGGGTCTATCTAATGTTCACCATCATAATATATATAATTATCCAGCACAATACCCATAAATTCTTCCAATAAAACAACTTTCTCCCATTCCAATTGTGTATACCTCTGTATACTGTTAATAAACCTAGTTATTCCATCTTCTCTAGGTATACAGGAAAATAGGTCGACCACATCAATTGTCAAAAATATGACTATCTTTCCACAGGTGGGGTTTTATCCTGCTCAAAAATTCCCAAGAATCTTTGACAATGTGTGGGACCTTGCTATAAATGTTTTTAGCCATCTATTTCTTTTCCATAAGGAAAGGTCTTACTTTTACTACCTGAAATGATAGGTCGAAATAGGGGATCCTCCATACTTTTATGAATCTTGGGCATCCCCACTATTGTAGTCAATACTGTATGTTCTACTTTTAAAAATTGATACATTTCTTTGTCTATTCTATTATCCATTAAATATTCCTCAAGGTACAAGTCAATTCTCCTATGGGCAATATTTGGATTATAGAAGAGATTTCACAATTCCCGGAATTATTTAATATTTGATACATTTTCTGTGCGTACTCATTTACATAATAACACAATTCCCCCTCCTTTCTCGGGGGTCATTATCCGTATATTGCGATTAGCACATATTTCATTAAAAACTGTTTGTTCTTTTCTACTTAAGTTGTATTTGTATATTTCTTTTTAGTTATTTCACAATATCTGTACAATTCGTCTGTTACCACCTTCTCATATGCCACTAGGGTGTTATGCATAGGGGGAGTGAACTGACTTTTCCCCAAGTCACTTTTAGTTTCATATTTATTTTCACTATGAAAAAATAATTCAAGATTTAATTTCCTCAAAAATTTTTTGAATTCAACAATATCGTCCACTATGTCAAATCCACAATTGGGTACATATTTCATATACCTTTAGCAAATAAAAAATGTCCATTCTCTAATTTATATGTTGTATAATTGAATATACTGAAGTCCCCAAGGGTAAATTGAAACCTATGGGACTGCACTATCTCTTGTTCCACATTTGTTTTTGCCGTTGGTTTTCCATCCACCCCCCTTGGTATGGTACACCTCTCTTTCTCTGTTTGTTGTGTTCCCGATAATCCCCCTTGTAGTCCTCCTTCCATCCCTGTTGCTTCCGTAAAAAATGTTTTTGATTGTTCCCACCTTCATTCTGCCTTTGGTAGCCGACATTCTTACTTTCCAAACCTTGATCCTTCCCTTTGTACTTCTCACTTGTGTTCCATTTATAGGCTACCCCCAATCTGTATTGTTCCACATCCCTCTGCAGTTTCTTACAATGTGTGTGTAAAGATTAATCCTAGAGGAGGTGACATGAAAGGTATATTGGGGAAAGAGAAGTGAAGTGGCAATTATTATTAAATGCAGCCAGTTACCCCGGATTAAATGACTGTATTCCCACCAAGCCCCTGTTAAAGGCCTATAATGGGTAAGAGAAAAGTAATATTAATAGTAGGGTAGGTGTTGTTCCAAGTTGATTATACTCGAGCCACAAGTTTCCCACAGCTTTGTGTGTTTATTGTGAGACACAACTAATAGTTGTATTTTTAACATTAAGTTTTCATTTTACTATGTAATTTTATTACTGAATATTATGAATTTTATATCATGTGTAAACAGTTATACAACTGTTTAGTTATTTTACTATGTATTTTCATGATTTTAAATGGTGGTTGTGTTATGAGAATCCATGTCAGGATGAGTCATTCAGTATCCATGAAATTAATATTCATGAGATCAAATTGGCATATCACAGGATTGGATAATTTGAATTAATTAGTACTAAAGGCTGTTAGTTCTGAAGTCTATGGAGGATAGATGAAAGCGCTTAACCTGATGTACTAATAAACGACAGTTTTGGCATTTTCTCTCTCTCCTTGGAACCGGACACTCATTTTTCACCAGTTATATAGCATTTACTGACTGACAACGTCTAGAAGATGGAAAATATACTCCCTGTTATTAGAGAAATTTGGAAAGAACACTGGAAAATGGATGAATTGATTGATAATATCGGTGGCTACTTGGGCACAAACGAAGGAATGGTGCATAAAGACTCTGTCTTTATAAAAAGCTATGCAAGGAGGCTTGGAAGATGAAGCTTGTAGTTCAGAAATCCTCTTAGCAGAAGTTACAGCCACCAAAAGGACAGTCTTCCAAGACAAAAACATCATGTCGCAACTTGCTGCTGGTTTGAAGGGTACCTGGGTCAAAGCCTGCAACACGAGTGAGGTTAAAAGGAGGAGCTGGGTCCTTGACTGCAGGCCTTAATAAGAAAACACCTTTTGAGGAGGATTTTCATAACCTAAAAGTGAACAGAGAATGGGACTGACTTGCAGGCATGATAATTGAAAATAGCAGCTAACTGAAGCTTAATAGGCAAGAAGCTAGAACCTTCCTTGAATAAGGTACTAAAAAAAAAAAAGTCGGAGACTGGTACTGAAAAAGGGTCAGTGTTTCTGCTTGTGGCCCAAACAACAAATCTCTTCCACTTGCTAGTGTAAACTTTTTGGTGGAAGCCTTCTGCGAGGCCAGAAGAATTTTTCTGATTGGAGAATTAAGCCTGGACTGTCTTCACTAGGGTTGGATGTAAAGAAACCGAGCGGTCAGTGAGAAGGCACAAAGATTTAGATGCTGCATCCCTGATGGGTGAGACAAGAGGTCCTGACTCGGCTCCAGAATTCAAAGAGGACATTTCAGATGAGACCATAGGAAGGGGAACCCCAACCGGACAAGGCCAGAAGGAAGCAATGAGGATAACTGAAATCTTCACCCTGCTTGCCTTCTGAAGGAACTTCAAGATGAACAGAAGATGAGGGGGTAAGCATACATGAGACCCAGTGGCCAATTGTGGACTAGTGCATCCCTCAGGGACTCCCCCGGGGAAGGGATCAGAGCAAAGAACTTACTGCATTTGTTGCTGAGGTACAGGCAAAGGTCGCAGCAAGCATGACCCCAACAGCTGAAGATCTTGTCCACCAGTGACTGACAGAGGGAGCACTCATGCAGAACCAGGAGTTGAGTCTGTCTGTTAAATTGTTGGTTGTCCCCAGGATGTACGCTGCAACTAGAAGGTGGTGTGAAGATATCTCCCACTCCCACACCATCATGGCCTCTCTGCACAAGGGGTAAGCATGGGTTCCTCCTTGTTTACTGATGTACCAGACAACAGACATGTCTGTGTGCACTGCAAAAGTCCTTAAAGGGAGAATATCCCGAAAGGCTTGCAACGTTAGAACTGCTCTCTCTAGGACACTGATATGCAACCTCGTCTTGGTAGAGGACCATGCGTCTTGGACCATATTCCCAGTGTAATGCTCCTCCCACCCAAACTGGGAAGCGTTCGTGGTCACAGTGGCTATAGGGGAGGTTATTCTAGAATGGTCTGCCTACAATGAGATTGTCTGACTGCATCCAACTAAGGTGACATTTCCAAATGGGAGTCAACCTGATGTGAAGGGATAGGGGCTGAAAGAGGATGGAGCATTATGTCGCTAATGTCCACTGGAGAACTGCATGAAGAATCTGGCTAGTTGAACTAACAGAATAGCTGCTATGGATCCTAGGGCTTGCAAGACCAATTGAGGAGGGGGGGGGGGCTTCTGGGCTAACAATTCTTGCACTTGATTTCTCAAAGTGGTTACTCGGTGTAAAGAAAGAGAAGCTATCTTATCCCCTGTGTTGAGGTGTGCATCTATAAATTCTAGGTTCTGTATTGGAGTCAGGTTGGACTTGCTTATGTTTATGGTGATACCCAGAGAATGTGATAACTGGATTAAGTAATCCCTGGCTCAGATTAGCTGATGCTTTGTGGACGCAGTCAAGAGCCAATCGCTGCAAGTATGAAAACACTTGAAATGCTCAGAGTCTCAAGTCAGCCGCTACCATTGCTATCCATTTGGTGAACACCCATAGGGCTGTGGTGAGCCCAAAGGGCAGTGTTCTGAATTGGTAATTACTGACTCCCAGCCAGAAGCGCAGTTACCTCCTGGACCACCTATTTTGATGTGACAGTACATGTCCTTGTGACCAATTGAGCACATCCACTCCTTGTGCAACAGAGGCAGAATGGACTGAGCAGTAACCATTCAGAACCTCAATCTTTTTACATATCCATTCAACTTGATCAGATCCATGATGGGTTTTAGGTCCTCTGCCTTTTTTGGCACCAAAAAAGTGGGAGCAGGTTTTGAATCCTTTTTGTTCAGCTGGGACCTCTTGGATGACTATTTTAGTAACAGTTGGATTTCTGGTGCTGCCTGCTCCTTTTGACTGGGTGGCACATCGGGAAGGCTTTTGGAGTTTGGGGGAAGTAAAAAGGACCAATAGCCTCTTGATATTATGCTTAGCACCCAACAGTTTTGAGTCAAATGGGTCCAGACTTTTGCGTGCAAAGCTAGTTTGCCCCTGACGGTCTCCAGAGACGGAGAGGCAGCGGATTCTCTAAAGCATCGGTTCGGAGGACCCCCTTTGCCTCTACAGGAGGATTCTCCGTGCAGATCCAGGAAAGGCCCATAGGATATGTGAAACCACATTTTTTTGCCTCCACACTGGTTCCTAGTGATGCTTGGCTACGTCCACACAGGCATCATGAGGGAGTGGTTTGATATCTATATGGTTGAAATGAAATCAGTGCTGATTCTGATGAAGTTCCCGGTCAGGGGATGAAAGCGCTCAATCCGGTGGTTTTCCAGTTTTACTATTAAAGTGGATTTTATTGCTGAATTCTTTGGTTGCTGCTATTTGTGTTCGACTACACAAGAAAACTTTTTTGAGAATTCCTGACTGCTGACAGTGTTTTGTACTAGTGGTTCCTAGAGAAGGATCTCGGGGGTGATTCTAACAGCAGAAAGAGTCTTCCCATCCTTTTCACTGCAGGTGAGTGTATCTTGAACTGACAGCCCAAAAATAAGAGCCATCACAAGGGGCATTCACAAATGATGCCTTAAAGGGCTCAGCAAAATCACAGCCTCATCCAGGCATTGCTCCTTAGGGAAAGTCCTGAACTAGCTGCTTGCAAGGTATACTCATGCTATGGGAGATTCACCTCACTGATGAGATGGTGATGGAGAACAGAGTTGTCAGCAAGGGAGAAACTTTTTGAAATTCCTCCACAAACATGAACTGGGAGAAAACCTGAGTTCCTTGATCAGATCTCTATGAAGCTGGGAAAAATGAGTCTGGTAGTTTAATGACCTCAGTGCAAACGTGGCAGAGGTATAAACACGCTTCCCAATCCTGTCCAACGCTCTGGACTCCTTGTTAGGTGGATGGACATTAGCAGTTTGTACTGCCAGCTCTTTCGTAGTGGCTGCCGCCACCACGATGGAATTGACTATGGGACCCTTAACTCCAATGTTTCCTAGCTACAGGGGGTACCAGAAACCTATGGAGTCATTTGGGTATGATGGTGTCCGATTTCTTCCATGCCTGATGGGACACAATCAACCAGTGTGTCAGCTGAGGCGGTCACACAGGACGTAGATGGGCCTGTCCTGAACGCCTCCAAGAGAAATGACTCCTCAGAGGAAGGCAGTTGGGCAGGCCCACCCACCTTTCTGTTTCAGGACATAATTTGTCCCCAAAGGAGAAGTCTTGTGGGGATCAGGGGGATCCTTACCCTCATCGAAATCAGTGCCCTCGGTTAAAGACTCCAATGGGGAGTCAACGTGCCTCCTTTTGCACATCTTTGAGGAACTTCCTCAGCTGGGAACTCTGGTGAAGTACTGGAAGGAGAGGATCCCTCCTGAGCAGGGGAGTTCCTGGAGGCCACTCAAGACAGGAAGACTCATGGCAGGACGAATGGGAGCAAGGCCTGGATCTGACGGGAGTATGAGGGTGGACTGAGGGGCATGTGTCATCGTATCTCCATCTCGGGAGAAAGCCCTCTCCACTATCTGAAGGGTCATAAGACCAGGATAAGTCCAGTCTCTTCAAAGCTGAAACAACCAAGGGAAAACAGGCAGGACACATCCTGGATCCACGCCCTCCAGAAGGGATCAGACCCAAAATGTTGAGTGCAGAGGTGCCTAGGGAAAGGGATGGCTCCAAGAAAGACTGAGCCGATCCCAGTCTCCCAGACCCAGCACTGACACCATGGCTCAGAGACCAGCTCTGCTATGAGAGAACTGGAACAGGGATGGTAAGTGAAGCCTCGGCATCGAGGAAGGAAGCTTCCTCTGTACTGAGCCCGGCACACACAGCAGTCTCGAATCTTGTGATTCCTAAACTGAAGATCAGATTGGAGAAGAAGTTCTGAAGGGTATGGCCAGGGTAGCTCATGGGGATAGAGCAGAGACTAGCCCCATCTGGATCTAAGCCTTGAGGAATGCCATCATCCTGTCCATATACTCTTCGGACCAGCTTCTGGAGGACGTGGATGAAGCTGATGAGGGAGGTTGGGAATGCTCTGACCTGGAAGAAACAGCAGGGGACCTTACCGAAGCCCTCAGATCCTGAGGCACTGGAAACGATATAGAAGCTGGCGAAGTTGGAGAAATGGTAATAACATCCTCTGGATCCGAAGAGGGAGGCAATTTCTTTGGGTCCGAGGAAGTCTGATCAGACAACTGCTTCAACTTCTTAGTCTCAAGAGAGTCCCTCTAGGAAACAGGGAGAGTCCCCTTTTTTGCGTCTTTGGTGGTAGCCAGTGGGGAAGACAACAAGAAGGGGTCTAGGAGCAGAGGAGGGAAGTCATGCCCCCCCCCCCCCCCCAGTATCAAATTGCTTCTTCAGTCGGCTAATGCTCACAGATTAAATATAGCACAAACTGAAAAATCTGCTTTAAAATGATCAGCACCCAAGCAATATATGCACTCCTTGTGGACATCCTGGTTGGGGATTTTGTGCCCACAAGAAGTGCAATGCTTGAAGGCAAGCGAAGGTTTGTCAGTCATAACCAGAAGCCTGCCAAAAACAAACTGTCAAACTTGACGTAACAGAAACAAGGTTACTGACAGACCCAACTACAAAAACAACAGGTAAGGTTAAGGTCTTAGAAGTTTTTAAGTTTTAAAGTGTTACAGTTTAGGGAATAAGCTGTAACTAGTAAAGTTTTTTTTTTTTTGTTACAGGAAAGGATCAATTACACAACACACACTAGAATGAGAAGAAATAAGAGAGGGAGGACTTTCAATACAATCTAAGCAGAGTATAGCAAAACATCCCAAGGGAGACCCATGTCCAGACTCCAAATCGGCAAATATATGTGATATTTGGGTGGATGTAGAGCATTGAGGGTAAGAGGGAGGAGCTGGAGAGTCTGATCCAAGTCGGCGGAATGTGTTCGACCCAGATGTGAAGGTCGGATCTGAGACCCTACCGTGAAGAAGAATGAAGAGAACATCAGATCCACGTGTTTCAGTGAAAAGCAGCAAACAAGATCTGAGGTAACTGGGGTTGGTGCACTGTGGGTAACGGAGAAGTTCAAGAGTTCTCGAATGCCATGAGCTTTAGCAATGGCATAATCAGATATGAGAGATTGAATCCAAACCCATCAGTTGAGGATAGAATGAAAATTGACATATACAGTGTTTCACTCCACCTGAGAAAAAGTTGGTGCATGGAAGTGTGTGGCTACACTGGGCTTGGAATTCTTGGACACTGCACCATGTCTGTCACTGGGAAAATGGAATCTTTGGAAAAAACTAAGACACCATTAAAGGTAGGCTACCGTGCTAAAATCTTACTAGAACCACAAAAGTTAAGTGGGCTATTAATGCTCACCAAGATGTGAAGAAAACAAATGAGAAAAGTATCCCACAGTGGTTTCTTCCAAAGCTGGTAAGGGGAGGTAACACATTCCAATATGCAAATACAATCTAGCAAAGTACTCTCATCACATGTACTTATGTTTTACTAGTTAATTTTTTTATATTATGAAAAACATTCTAATTCATTTCACTTTCATTAGACGAAAAGTGGGAGCATCTGTGTCTCAAACTAGCATTTATGCTAAAGAAATGAATTACCAAGAAAAATTACTTACAACTTGTCCTGCCTGATGGATCTTTTCAGGTTGAACAACTCTTCCAGAAAGGGAAAGTAATTTAGAATCAAATCCTAAACCCCAATCTCTCAGTTGTTTCTGAACATTATCATCCCTAGTTAAAATTAAAAAAAAAAAAAGTTGTATTTATGGTTGGAAAAAATTCCTAGTTCCTCGCAAAACCAAGTACATATAAAATTCTGAAATAAAACATTATATTGGACAGTGCAATACATCAATCAGGACTGCAAAGCTAAAAAAACACTTAGGATATTTAAAAGTAAACCAAAAGAAACGGCAGACAATTCTATTTCAATTACTTTCTCATCACTTACGTTTTAAGAAAACAAGCAACTCAATTCGATAATAAAATAAATGAAGTGCTAAAAGTTGTCAAAATTTTCCTTTACCTTACCTTTTCAAATCCTTACTCTAACACAAGTATGTCTAGACCAGTTTGCTTTGCTGTTCTCTACAAGAGGATCATTGCTTGGTTGACTTGGCTTGGAGTCATCTTTTCCATTTATCAAAATTCAAGAAACTTTCATGACACTCAAATACACATCACAATATCAAATGCCAGATAAATAAAAGTTATGCACTCACCATATGTTATGTACTCACCATAACGTTTGATGTGTGTAGTCCATCTCGCATTACATTCTTACCCGTGGGTTCGGAGCCGAACCTCGGCTCCGACTCTGCCATACTCTAGCTCGAAGTCTTCAATTGGCTCGTGGCTAAGAGGTATCCCATCATGCAACAGGTCTATTCCCCAGATCTTGTTTGCTGCAAGCTCTCACACACACTGAGAACAACCCCCCCCCAACAGAAAGGACTACTGACACCTAGAGACAATACCTCCAGGAGGGGGAAGAAGGGAGGGTTAGTAAGAATGTAAGGCGAGATGGACTACATGCATCGAACGTTATGGGGAGTACATAACTTCTTGATGTTATGTGGTCAAATCTTGCCTTCATTCTTACCAGTGAGACAGCATCCCTAGCACCTTGACCTTGGCTGGCTCAGTGAAAAATACTCGAGCACTGTGGAACTAAAGGAAGATCTGCCTCTAGAGACCAGATCTAATTTGGTATGAGGCAAAGCCCATGTTGCTGCAGCACAAATATCCATAGACATCCTAGCCTGAAAAGCAGTTGAGGTAGCCAAAGATCATGTAGAATGAGCCTTCACTTTAAAGGGTAATTCTTTGCCACTGGAAGCATAAATAAATGAAATGCAACTGGAGATCCAGCGAGACAAGGGTACCTTAGAAACTGGAACCCCAAGTCTAGTGTCTGAAAATGAGACAACCATTTGATCTGATTTCCTGAAATCTTTCATCCTATGTAAATAGAAACGCAATTGTCTGTGAACATCCAGCTGATGAAACTTAAATTCTGCCTTGTTGGAGAATTCAGGAAAAAAAACACAGGCAACTCAATGGATTGGTTGATATTGACAACAGAGGCAACCTTTGGAACAAAAGAAGGGTTAGTTCTTAAGAAGACCCTAATCCTGGTGAAACACCAAATAAGGTGGTCTTAATCGATAACGCTTGGAGTTCAGAGACCCGCCTAGCTGAAGTTATGGCTACCAAGAATACGGTCTTCCTTGAGAAGAACTTAATGTCACACGTAGCTGCGGACTCAAAGGGAGTTGAGGTGAGCTTCTGTAGTACATAATTGAGGTCCCATGGCATCACTGGATCAAAGACTGGAGGTCGGAGTAACAATGTCCCTCTCATAAAAGCCCTGCAAAGCCTATGAGCCATAAGGGTGGGCTCATTAGCAACGTGAAAGGTAGAAATTGCTGCCAATTGCACTTTAATGGTTGCCACAGCTGAACCTTGACTAAACAGTTGAGAAAAATTCCAATACTGCAGAAATAGGCGCTGTATAAGGATCAATATGTCTCTTACTTATTCCACTTACTGGAATAAATCTTCCTGGTAGAAGGCTTGTGGGAGGATAATAGAATATGGACCACTTCCAGGGAAAAATCATGAAGCCTAAACTAAGGGCGGAACTGGAGCAGCCAAGCTGTCAACCTGAGGGTCTGGATGGAGGGATGGAACTGTCCTGACATACGAGTCAGAAGATCTGGAACTGGGTCCAGAATCCAGGGCTTGTCCATAGATAAATTTGAAGGAAGGGAAACTAAATCTGATGAGGCCAGTGTAGGGCAATGAGGATCATTTTGCTCCCCACAGACTGTGCTTTCTGAATGACCTTTGATATCACAGGTAACCGTGGAAAGGTGTAGAGAAGACCGGAGGGCCAATAGTGAGCCAGAGCATCCCTGGGTGTCTCCCCCTCCGGGGAGATAAGGGTGAAGTAGCTGCTGCATTCGGCATTGAGGGGGCTGGCAAATAGATCGCAAGACTGACCCCATCTGTGGAATATCTCTTACGCAACATAATTGTTCAGGGCCACTCATGAGGCATTAGGATAGCTCTGCTCAGCCTGTCTGCAATCACATTGGACTTCCCCGGTATATGCATTGCAACTAGAAAGCGTTGGGAAGAAACCGCCCACTGCCAAACTCAAAGTGCCTCTCTGCAAAGGGGGTATGATTTGGTTCCTCCCTGTTTGTTCAGGTACCACACCACCGACATGTTGTCTGAGTGGATTGCAATTGTCCCTAGACGGAGAGAACTCTGAAGTGCTTGCAACGCTAACAGCACTGCTCTCATCTCCAAGACATTGATATGCAAATGGGTCTCGTGATCCTGCCACGTGCCTTGGACAGTCCTGCCAAGATAATGCCCCCCCACCCGATCTGGAAGGCATCCGTGGTCACCGTGGCAACTGGAAAAGATGGTATAAAGGGCTTGCCCATGTTGAGATTGCTGGCCTGAAGCCACCAGCGTAGATCCTGCTTGCACGTGCCCATAATCAGAATAAAATGGAAGAGTGGGAGAGGGTACAGTGACCAGTGGGCGAAAAGCAACCACTGAAGAACCCTCATGTGTAGTCTGGCAAGGGGAACTAGCATGACCATGGCAGCCATGGTCCCTAATAACTTGAGGACCACTTTGCCCCGACCTTCCTCAATGGTAGTAAGGTGTAGACATGCTGTTGTAGAGCCTGAATTCTCTCTTCTGGTAATAAGGCCCTCATGAGTACCGTATCTAGTTCAGCGCCAATAAAAGTGACACGCTGCGAGGTCAACAAGGCAGATTTTTTCCAATTTAGAGTAATTCGTAACTGTTGGCACAGTGTAATGGTGGTGTCCCTGGTTTGTAACAGTAGATGCCTGGTGGTGGCAGAAAGGAGACAGTCATCCAGGTACGTAAACACTTAGAATCCCCGACGTCTCCAGTGAGCCGTTACCACTGCCATGCATTTGGTGAACACCCTGGGGGCTGTGGTGAGACCAAAGGGCAGAGCGCAAAAGTGAAAATGACTGGCTCCCAGCCAGCAGCTTAAATGATTTCTCGATGCCCTGTCCATTTTGATAAGGTAGTAAACATCTTCGAGGTCGATGGAGCACATCCACACATCTTTCCCTAACAGAGGGAGTATTGACTGTAAGGTGACCATGCAGAACATGGACTTTGGTACATGAAAGTTCAATCGGCGGAGATCCAAGATGGGTCTCAGATCCCCTGTTCTTTTCGGCACCAAAAAGAATATGGAGCAAGTCCCTACTCCTACTTGGTCTGCGGAGACAGGCTGGATGGCTACCTCTGAAAGCAACTTTTTTATTTCTAAAGTTGCGGAATCCCTGTGACTGGGTGGAACGTCTGGGATTCTCTTGGATGGCGGGTGAGGAGAAGAGAAGGGGAAATGATAACCTCTGGAAATTATCTTTAAAACTCACTCGTCTTGGGTGACTTCTTGCCAGGCTTCTGGGTATAAAGAAATGTGACCCCTGACCAGCTCCAGAGATGCACAGTAGGGCCTCCCTTCAGGAGCGCTGGTAGGGAGAACAGCGAAAGGAATCACAGTCCCCCTGGTTACGAGGGCTTCCTCTGTCTCTAGGGTGGCATCTACCTGAATTTCCACCCCCTTCCATGCCTCCGGAGGGGGAATCACTGTGTGCCCTGAAAAAACCTCTGCGACTTCCTGAACCACATTTTCCCACCCTTCTGGCCCTTGGGGTAAGGTCTAGAAGGCATGGAAAAATGGACTCCCATGGCAGACAGGGTTTTTCCTTCCTGCTCGCACCTAGTGAGTGTGTTCTTCACCTTGGTCCCAAATGATGAACCATCAAATGGGGCATTTGTGAACGTAGACTTGAAGGCCTCCACAAAATTGCATAGGCGCATCCAGGGGTGTCTCCTAAGAGAATTTGGAACCCGCAGCCCTACTCGCTCTGTCGGCTGCATTTGAGATCAGCCTCATGGAGGAGTTGGTAAGGGAATTTAGGGTAGACATCTGTGAACTGACCTTCTGTGCCACGGCATTAGAAATGTTACTCTGTAGAGAATCTCCTAGCTCTTTTAGGAGATCTCTCTGGAGCCTCGTAAAATGCATCAAGTAGTTCAGTGACCGCAGTGTAAAGGTCACTGAGGTAAACGCATGCTTCCCATACCTGTCCATAGCCCAAGACTCCTTGTTAGGTGGATGGACGGTAGACTAAGTTTCAGCAAGCTCCTTATTGGTAGCTGCTGCCACCACTATAGCATCTACTGGAACGCCTTTAGATAGATACTCCTTGTCAGAGGGGGTGGACAAAAACTTATCGGGTTTCTTTGGGACCGGTTCCACAGAGTCAGGAGTTTCCCACACCTTTCGACAGACAAGATCTAATAGATCGAAAGGGGGAGAAACCCAAGAGGGTGGAGGGTTGAGACACGAAAGCCTTCAGGAACACCGACTCCTCATCAGAAGGGAATTTGGATGGCCAGCTGCCTCTCTGCTTCAGGATCTCCAGGATATCTGAAAAGGAGATCTTCAGAAGATGACTTGGGGACCCCCCTGACTCCTCGAGGTTGGTATCAGACGTGAGAGACTCATCCAAGGTGTTTCCTCTTACACAATCTCTTTCTGGCGGACTCCTCAGGCAAAAACTCTGGGGAGACATCAGAAAGTTGGGGACCACTCATGGAGGAATCCTGAGGCTTAGGGTCTCCGCTGCCCATAGATAGAGCGTGATACGAAACTGACACCGGTGCTGGAGGGGGCAGAGTATCGGTGCCATAGGATGTAGCTGACAACCTGGCCAGCATACCCATAACCTCAAAGGCTGATCCCCCTGGCTCTGAAGGCCGACTAATTGAAGATGAAACAGTAGTAGCCCTCGGCGTAGAGGAGATGAGGTCCAAAGCTGATGTCTGGTCCAAGCACACGAGCTGAAGCACAGAGAAGAAAGCTCGGAACCGACGAAGATCAATCCGAGACCTCCCCCTCGGGTCCGACTAGAGAACCGTGAACCCTCGACCCTGTGGACAGAGCCGACGGGGTCGGAGCGGAAATCGAACAGAGAGGCCAGGCGAGGCTACTGGAAGCAACCTGACGGCACTGACAACTCTGTCTCCAAAGGCCGAAAAAGGCTTGGAGGAACAAAGGATGAAGAGGCCATAAGCTCCAGAGCAGACTGGGTCGGAGCAGAAATCAATTTAGCCAACACCGATGACTGAAGCAGTTTTTTCCTCACCCTATCAACGTCCTAATCAGAAAAGGTCCTGGAGGACCTGGAAGAAAAAGTAGGAGATCTGGATCTCCCTACAGAAGGGGACTTGCGTGAAGGAGAACCTGGTTGAAAAACTTGAGACCAGCTCTGAACCAAAATATCTGTGACTGGCTCCGAAAGGCTGGGAGCAGATACAAATTAGTCATCAGACTACCTTCTTTCAGCACAGAGGGCAATGGAACCGAAGAAGGAGAAGCTGTTCTAGCAACTTTCTCTGGTGGCTCCGAAGAAACAGACTGAGCCGGACAGCGCTACTTGGAAGTCTTTTTGTCCTTTTTAGCTGAAGAGGATAATCACTGGAAGACTTAGCCAAGTCTTCCTCGGAGTGTTTAAGCAGTCCTTTCAATATGAGCTTGTTCTTCCTCTCCTGTAGCACACAGGGACTGAAGGAATGACAAAACAAGCAGGACACTGAGGTGAATAGCCCCCAAGCAGTACACGCACACAGACTGCCCATCAATTAAAGACATTTTATTGCTGCATTCAACACACTTTTTAAAGCCCGAAGGCCTGTGTTCCTTAGGATCAATGGACATGCTGAAAGGAACAAATTTGTATGTACACGCACACTAGACCCAACTAACAAAAAACAGAGCTTCTAACTCAAACGGCCCAGAAACCGGTGGGAAAACAGGGAGGACTAGGTCCTCTAACTCAAACGGGCCTAGCCCGGGGAAACAAAGGTAGGAAAGGACAACTAGCCAGACAACACTAAATGCTAACAATGTAGCACCAAACCAAAGCCAACACAGAAACAATGGGGAGGACTAGGTCCTCTAACTTAAACGGGCATAGCCCGTGGGGAAAGGAAACGTACAGGATACCCAGTCAGACAAGGGCACAAAAAAACAGCCAGAGAAACAAATACAGGCAGTAAAATACCACTACCACACACACAGAGCTATGAAAATATCTTTTTCGAGCAACAAGTCAACAGTTTATAAACATTTTATAAACAATATACTTAGCCACGGCCAAAAGAGAAACCACGTCAGAGTTTAACGAGTGGCAAACGAAATCTGGGGAATAGACCTGTTGCATGATGGGATACCTCAGCCACGAGCCAATTGAAGACTTCAAACTAGAGTATGGCAGAGTCGGAGCCAAGATTTGGCTCCGAACCCACGGGTAAGAATGAAGGCAAGATTGGACTACATATCATTAAACCTGTGTTGCTGATTTTCATTCTTCCTCAGCTCACTGGACTTTGATAGACTCAGCCACTTCCTCCATATCCTCTGATCCAAAACTCAAACTCCTCCCATTAACCATAAAGCCCCAACAACCTAACATAGCTCAGGTAAAGTCTGATGCCCACATAAGTTAATGAATAACACCTTAAAGGGACAATCCCAGAGTTTAAAATTCGGGTCCGCACTAAAGTTGAGCAAAAACACGCCCACTTTACTACGTCACTTGAATTGCCACCCACAGTCTGTTTTTCCTGTGTTTCGTTAAATTCCAGTCTTCTTTTTCCTCCCGGTGTCAACTGCTATTTCTTTTTCCGTTCCTGTCGGAATTAGATCTTTTTTCCAGAGACTTCACGTCTGGGACTTCAGTTACGTATTAAATCTTTGTTTTTTCAAACGATCGTTCACTGTGGTTCCTTTCTGTAGGAACCACAATGAACGATCGTTCTAAAAGCAAACATTTAAAACTAGAAACATAGAGCGTCCAAATTTTTGCCTCGTATTTTTGGTGTGATCCTCGTGAAACGTGTGCTTTTCATCCTCGATAAAAGCGTGTTTTAGCCAGTTTCTC
>NC_056733.1:788268425-788336790 GCF_019279795.1 Protopterus annectens | reverse complement strand
AAAAGGCATGTAGCAACAAACATAAAACAAAAGCAAACAAAAGAAAATACAATTGCCTAAGTTGGGATAAGCTTTCCACTAAGTTTTACAAAAAACAAGCACATACTAAATATGTAATTTCACTGCTACAAAGGCTGCAGGTCTGAGTTTGACTAGATAGCATCTCAGGCTGATGCTAAACCAGTCATTCAACTAATAGTCTCTGGGGGGGAGGGGAAGTACAAAACAACAAACTGTAAATTCTAAGCAGTTCCTATAATAAACATCCAACAATGAAGTTTGTGAAATTTATCCTGCAATATGCACACAAGCTTGTCTGAAAATTCTGACTCTGTGTGAATATGTGACTTACACTACACTAAAAGGTAAACAAAATAGTCTAGCAAGCAACTGATTTTAGAAACAAAATAATGCCCCTTTATAAGGATTGCATTACTGCTGTGCTTTCTAGAGTAGCAGCAGCAGTCTGGTCGTAAAATGTCTGAAAGGCTACTTTTCTGAATGGATAAAATGCACAGATTAGACCAATGAATGGCTCACATGGAAAGCTGTTGTCAGTAGAGCTGCAATTTGAGATGGAATGTGGCTAACTCCTTTGAAACTTCCTGCAGGCACACTTCCCCTACCCCCCTCAGCCACAGGTGAGCATGCCCAGAAAGGCAAACTTGAAAAGTAAACAAAGGCTGGATCAAAACAAAAAATCCCTGGGATTGTCCCTTTAAGAGAATCCAAGAAAGTATAAAATAAGAAAGAGCTGGAGCTCAAACAATGAAAGTACAGTTGTGTAAAATTTTACTATACTAGGAAATGTCCTTCTCTTCACCGCTGCAGAATTCTTTGCAAAAAGGATTCCTTGCAAAGGGCACCCCCAACATCTGGCCACTATACCAAAGTCTTAGGATTTTACAGATGTCATATCACACACGTATGCTCAATGTTCAAAGCATAAGGCATAAAGGTGATGCACAGATGTACATACCTCAGAATTGAAGAACCCAAGGAGGAACAGCAGTCCTAGAAAATAACAGGAACATGTGCATCCAAAAGGAGAAAAGGAAAGTAATTCCAGGACAGGATGACACAATGAAAAGGGTACAGTAGAAGGGGGAAGAGAGAGAGTGCATACTGCAACAGTGAAGAGGACATCTACTGTCCATCACTGCTGTAGCATTCTTTACAAAAGGGAGAGTCGTTAATCTCATCTGCAGGGGACCTATTAGTTTCATTAATCTTCCTGCTGTACTAGCTGCTGTTCGCATTTTTCCCAGTGAGTACACCCGGCTAACCCTGCTTAACTGGATCTCTCACTCCTTTTACAGCTTCCTTGTGGCAAGAAATACAAGCGTTCATCTCACCTGCAGGGGCCCTAATAGGTAAGTTTCTATAGTGAAATACTTTAGTGCTCATTTGTCAAGTGGCATGCTCACTCACTGAAATAGTGTTGGACTCCCATACCCTTTTCCCCTGAACTTTATCCCTCCATTCGTCTCCCTTGTTAGCAACTGCTAATATCAAGAGCTGCAAAACTACAAGACGTAATAAAGCAGCATGCGTTAGCTTGTTATTACATGCGTAAGTTTTACCTCTAGGAATTGCTACTCAACTGTCTTGAGGCACACTGATCATTTCTACTGAGGTCTGGCAAGCTGCCTCAAGGTTTCCAGGGATCATTTCTGTTCACTCAACCTCTCTTTCCCCTTTCCATTACAGCCTGTGTCCCATTGCTGCTGTATTTTGACATTTTCCTTCATCCATTGCCTTAGACTGCATTTCCCCCTCCCCTGTGATCAACTTCCGCTCTGAAGTTAGTCACTCTCAACTGGCTCCATTTTCAAATAGCCTTTTCAACTTTATGAAGGGAATTTCCTCTGCTCCCAGAGTGTTATAAAGCTGTTATTGTTAGATCATTCTGTACTTTTTGTCTGGGTACTGCTTTTGTTATACTGGGTTTTACTGGGTGTTCATACTTGTGTCATATGGTCTTGCCTCTTTCAGTTGCAGTTGTGAGATTCTTTAACATCCAACTGTATCCATAAGGTTTTTGTAACCAGAGTTCCAATTTTCACAGCCACTGTTTAAAGCATTACCTGTATGTTTTTCTGGGCACTACTTTAACTGATGCACTGCTTTTCTATGTAAGCATTTCTGAGGCTGGTCTCTATCTACTTTGTTAGTTACAGCAAATGTACTGAAGAGATGTTAACTGAAGAGAATAGTGCAGTGGCTTTAGAGTGCATTTTGTAAAGTGTTTTTACTTGTTATACAGTGTTCTACTTACTGCCTTATGTCTACTTAAGCTGCTTTGTTTGTAGGGCTAATTTTTCTCAAGTTAACTGATATGTACTGGGCTGGTGTTTTTTTCTTGTATACATTCCCTTTAAGGGCTTACAGTAACCGATGTCTATTGACTGCATTTTATAAAATGATTTACTGTATATATTGTGTTCTACTTCTGCCTCATTTCTGATATTTCTGTACTAATTTATCTGCCTTCTCTTAGGGCCTCCTACTTTCCTTTCTCACCCTCCCCCATCTTTGTTGTTGCTTCACTCCCTCTAGACCTTTTTTATTAACAACCCTGTATGCTACCCTCCCCTGTCTAGTTCTGCTATTTCTATGCTGAGACACTTCCTTAGTGATCATATATCTTCTTGTCCTACATCCCTCCTAATACTCCTGGCCTAACATTTATTTATTTACTTTTCCTCTTACAGCTGCTGTTCGCATTTTTCCCAGTGAGTACACCTGACTAACCCTGCTTAACTGGATCTCTCACCCCTTTGCAGCTTCCTCGTGGCAAGAAATACAAGTGTTCATCTCACCTGCAGGGGCCCTAATAGGTAAGTTTCTACAGTGAAATACTTTAGTGCTCATTTGTCAAGTGGCATGCTCACTCACTCAAATACTGTTGGACTCCCATACCCTTTCCCCTGAACTTTATCCCTCCATTCGTCTCTCTTTTTAGCAACTGCTAATATCAAGAGCTGCAAAACTATACAGACCTAATAAAGCAGCATGTGTTAGGTTGCTATTACATGCGTAAGTTTCTTACCTCTAGGAACTGCTACTCAACTGCTCCACTGTCTTGAGGCACACGCTGATAGTTTCTACTGTTGTCTGGAAAGCTGCCTCGATTTCCAGGGATCATTTCTGTTCGCTCAACCTCTTTCCTTTGCTGCCTGTGTCCCACTGCTAGTGTACTCTAACCCAGCAGTTTAATGCTAAAGACAGGTCATTTTTATACATCTGCCTAAACCTTTACTATAATTGTGACGTGTTTCGCCAAGGACAGCTGCATAGCCTTCCTTCATTGTTTTGTTTTCCATTTCTCTGTATACTATCCAATCCTCTCCTCAAAGTAAAAAGGTATTTTATGTAAAAGGCAAATTAAGCCGCGGTGGTGCACCGGTTAGAGTTCTCACCTCACAGCACGAGGTTCTCCCGTTCGATTCTCGGCTGGCGTGCCTGTGTGGAGTCTGCATGTCCTCCCCACAGTTGAGTGATGTTAAAGACATGCAGGTAGGTGCAAGCGTGAATGGGCGGGCGTCGGGCTGGCAACTCGGCACCGTAAAAATCCACTGCCAATCATGAGAGGACTGGAGCTCCACTGTGGCGACCCCTAAACGGGAAAAGCCGAACGTCTTATTTAAAATGCAAATTATGGTTTACTTAAGCGAGTCTAGCAATATGGGGTTACCTTACAGACTTTCCACTAGTGCTGAGTTTATTAGCCTATTGATTGGTTCCAGCTGATATGTACAACAAATAGTGTTTCTACCTGCTATGCTCCACTCCCTACACCAATATCCCACCCACCCCCAGCACACCTACACTTATTCTAGCCAAACATCCCTCCCATTACAATCACAACCAATCACACATGCAGCACCAACTCTAACCACACCTCCAGCCTACCATCAACCTCCCACCTTGAGTACCATGATCATACATACATTACCTATACTCCTTACATGCACCCTTCTTGCACACATTACATCTTACCAAAACACCATTATACCCCCACCAAACAGCTTCTGCTGCACAACTAGTCACCACCACTCATACACCTCTCAACAAATACACCTGAATGAACAACCCACTTAAGCTATCACCCTCCACCAGACAAACAAAAAACATCCCTAATGCCTTACAACCTATCCCTCCCCTCAACCTACTTTATCACCCACTTCACCCAAACTAAAAGTTACCAAAAACTTAAACTAATTTTCTCATTACTAAAACTAACACCCTCAGCCATAGCAATACTTGCCCTCAGTGGGGGCATCCACCCAAACCCTGGACCCCACAACTCCTCCACTGATAGCCTAAAAACCTCACCCACCCTCAAAGTACATCCAATAGGAAACCAACTGACCTCCTTATCCTAAGCCTAAATATCAGAAGTATAACCAATAAAATCCATGAACTCCACGCTACCATAGACTTATACTGCCCTGATATCATTCTAACAGAAACCTGGCTCAAACCTCACATTACCAGTGAGCAAATTCGCCCTTTAGGCTACAACATCCTAAGACAAGATTGGTTGCACAAAAAGAGGGTATTGTAGCAGTAATGTATAAACAGAATCTTAATATTCAAATCCTAAGCTTATCAGCCTCCCAATTGACAAAGAAGAATTAATTTATACTAACCTAAAAGTAAACCAAGACAAGACTATTAACATAATAGGATGCTACTTCCCACCTGGCAACAATATCCCTCCACTAGAAAACCTCCTCAGCTGGGTAAATCTCCTTCCACAAGAAATAATATTAGGTGATTTTAATAAAGACTGGCTATCCTGTTCCAACCACCATCCAAAGCCCACCATCTAAATCTTCATGCTTTTTTCCAACTTATCCAGACACCCACCAGAATAAATAAGAATTCCAACAAGCATTCTACTCGACTGGAAACTAGTCAGCAAGAGCCTTTAATCATACACAGCTGACTGCCTACCAGATAGCCTCAGTGATCAACTTTCCTACTCAAAAAACATATCAGGCTAAACCCATTACCTATCAGCAAATATGTAATAAAGTAAACTTTAACCCGGACAACTTCATCTCAGCCCTAAAAAACTACAACCGGACTCCACTAAAATACCTCAACCTTGATGACGTTGTCCAATTTTTCAATACCACTTTCCTTAAAGTCCTAAACACCCATGTGCCCACAAGATTTACTAGAGTTAAAGCCCAGTCCTCCCCATGGCTAAAAAAAGCCACTAGATCAGAAATGAAAAACACAGAGAGCCTGGAATCACTGGTGCAAGACAAAAAAGCCCTCTGATAGACAAATTTGGTGAATTATGTAAGTCAAAAAATTAATAAAACAGGACAAAATCTTATATTTCCAGTCTGCCCCAAGCTCCACCCAAAACAACCCTAAACAATTCTGGTCAACCATCAACTCCATCCTCCATCCAGGAAAAGTAGGAACCCCTCCACCAAACAAAACAAACTCCTCTGAAAACATTGCCACCTCTCAACACTCACTTCACACAAAAACATTCCATCACTAGCAAAAAACAACCCCACTCCCCTACCCCCTCCAACTACACCTAGTAACCTGCCCACTGCATTTGCTTTCTCTCCTATCCCTACCTCCAGCATAAAAAACTCTTATCAAAACTAAAGCCCACAAAACTAGCAGCTGACATCCTCCCAGCTGAGTACCTTAAAATTACAGCTGAGGCACTAGCCTACCCAGTTGCAATCCTGATTAACCGATCTTTATCTAAAAGCTATGCCCCTTCACACTGGAAAATATCCCACATTATCCTCCTCCACAGAGGTGGGCCCTCCACAGAATTCACCAACTACTGGCCCATAGCAATTGTCTCCTCTATCAAAAATACTTAAGATGCTTTCACTCAAGTTCTAAACTACCTCCTTACCAACGACCTCCTAACACACATGGTTTCCAACCATACCACAGCAGAACCACTGCCTTACTTGCTTTCACTAATACAATCCTTCAACATAAAAACAATGGTTATTTCACCTCTGCAACTTTCCTAGACCTATCTAAAGAATTCAACATGGTCTCAAACAACTCATCACTGTCCTCAATACTCTATCCTTCTCTCCATCTGTCTCAAACTGGTTCCAGAGCTACCTGACTGACCGTCATCAATCCATTTGGCATAATGATATATCCCCCCCAACTCCCTGTCTCAATAGGTGTTCCCCAAGGATCCATACTTGGACCCTTACTCTTCTCCATATTCACTAATAATCTAGCCTCTGCAACCAAACAGGCCACTCTCATACAGTATGCAGATGATTCTATCATCTGGCTCAGCTCACTCCCTTCACCTGCTCAGCCCACTCCCTACTTGAACTTAAATGACCACACAGGAAGCCTTTTCCTCAGTTGAAACTTGGCTTTCAAATGCACAATTAATACTTAACCCAATCATAAATACAATCTAAACACCCATCAATTTAATATTAAAGCCAATGACAACACCATTATCCCCCCAACAGACCACACCAAACTACATGGAGTTGAAACTGACAACCTGAAGTTTGACATATACATCTAGTTAACCATAAAAAAGTACACAAAAAACTAGGAACTTTATACAGAAATAAGCAATTCCTCACCAAAACAGCCAAGATTTCAGTTGCAAATAGCCACCTTATCTCTACCCTATTCTATGCCTCTCCAATATTTACCAACCTAAGGCAAAGTAAGTTAGGTAAACTCAAAGCTTGCTACAACAAAATAGCAAGGTTTGCCACTGGCACAAACTACCATAGCCACCACTGCACCTCACATACTGAACTAGGCTGGCTAGAACTCCCTCACCTCCTTCATTGGTACCAACTCTCACTCACCCACAAACTACTAAATCATCCTCTAAAAGTCCTCTCCTTCCAAAATCTACTCCAATCCCATCATACCACCAGACCATTATGCTCCAGCAACAAAAATCAATTACAGGAAACTAGAACCAGGAACTCTGCTGGAGAAGCTCTCTTCTCCTACTCCATAGCAAAATTATGGAATACCCTTCCTCATACTATAACTTCTGTGTCATCATGCACTAACTTCAAGGCTGTTCTAAAACTGCATCTAAAAGAGCACTGGGCATGCCTCTGTAACCTCAACATCTCTACCCCAACCTCTCTAATCCCTTTCTTCCACCCCTCTATCTACCTTCGGATTGCAGCCAAATACACTGCATGTAAACCCTCTAGCTCAGCTGTAATCTTAGCCACTGTTATTCAAGGGTAATAGCTGCTACCTAAGCTATTAAAATACTTGCTAGTCTTTATGGCACCAATGATGTAAGTGTTGTACCATTTACCTAAATACTTAATTTCATTTTGAACTATAACGGTTTACTGCTATTGTTAAACAAAACCTACCTATAATCCTTGTAACTTGCAATTGTTTTTAATTGTTTTTATTATGAAGCTTTTCTCCCCGGGCCTCCGCTGAAGAGAGACCTGTGTCCAGTCGGATTTTCCTGGTCAACAAATGTAAATAAATAAAATAGAGGGGAAATTTGGGGGGGCAAAAGTACTCTTTAGAAATCTGTTTAGGATAGCTCTAGCAAAGCCAGCTCAAGCTCAGGATACAACATCCAACTTGCGATTCTTAGCGAAGGTATGGTCAGAAGTCAAAGCTTCAAGGATGGAACTGGAATCCAAATCTTTGAAAAAGGCACCAGAGGAAGCAACAGACCTAGTAGAATGATCCCCTACTGAAGCAGATGGACATTTTTCTTGAAACGAGTAAGAAAGAAATGGCCTTAAAGATCCAGGAGGATACAGCTTGCTTAGAAACAGCCCAATCCAGAGATCAAAGATGAAAAACAAAAAGCAGCTAGCTAAGATTTATTAATGGCCTTGGTCTGTTCCTCCTTGGGCTTTTCTCAGATCTCTGGGTATGAAAACAGAATTGGAGCAGATAGTAAAGACAACCACAAGGCCTTCTACAGTTATGTAAAGAATCTCCATGGCAATACCCAGATTTGCTCTGAGCTGCTGCAGAATGGTACCTGTTATACAGAGCCAACAGATATTGCTAATATTCCGGCCGACAGACTCAGTGCCAACTTAACCCCCCCAACCCCCCCCCCCCAGGACCAGTCACAATACCAGTAGATTGCCAGGCACTCAGTATTACTGCTGCACAGGTTAAAGCAGCACTGTCCAAGGCCAAGAATACAGCTTCTATGGGACCTGACAATATCCCTGGCTGTGTTCTACATGAACTACAGAGTGAAATGGCACCTCACCTGTGTGCCCTGTTCAATAACAGCCTCATCTCAGGCTTTGTCCCTACCGAATGGCATGCTGCTACAGTCATCCCTCTCCACAAAAAAAAGCGACTACAGACCCTGGGAACTATAGCCTCATTAGCCTGACAAGCCTGAAATGCAAAGCTATGGAACGCATCATCATGGACCTAATAAACTAGGATTTAGGGAATCTCCAAACTCTGGACCTCACACACTTTGGTTTTGTGAAGGGTAGATCGTGCCTGCTCAACTTGGTCAATTTCTTTGAGTCAGTCACCATAGCTGTGGATGAAGGCAAGGTACCCCATATCACTAGGTGGGTTGCAAACTGGCTCACAGAACCCACAGTGTGAAAGTAGCTGACCAAGTCAGACTGACGACCAGTCACGAGTGGAGTCCTACAGGGATCAGTCTTGGGTTCTCCCCATTTTGTATTATGCATCACTTCTTGTAGGCTGTTTGGCCGAGGTGCTACAGTGCAATAAATGAGTGGAACGGAACTTGATGTTGTTTCATCTTTACTTCTTTGGAATTTTTTTGTGTTTTCTGGGTCCTCTCCTGTTTGGTATCTACTTCTCAGAAGTCCAAGCCAACACGAAGGGACTCTAGCTGACAAAGGTCGAAGACTATTGCAAGTTGGGAGCCATTAACTCCTCAAGTGATGCTGACATCCTACAGAAAGGCCTAATTGAGACCAACTACTGGTGACAGAACCATTGCCTTAAAGCTCAATGCCAAAAAATGTGTTGCCATCCCCTTTGGGAAAAACTCGGTTCCCATGAATAACCACATCGATGGTAGTCCACTGAACACAGAAGGCATTATAAGAGATTTGGGAACACAGGTGGACAGCAACCTCTCTTTTGACCACCACATTGCCACTGTAGTCAAAGTCTTTCTATGTGGCCCATCTCATTACTAAGGGTTTTGCATCCAGGAAGAAAGAGGTCATTGTTTCCCTCTACTCTTCTCTCATTAGGCCAATCAAAGAGTACAATGCCTCATTTGGCATGTACCTCACTAGACACCTGCAACAACTGGACAGGCCGCAGAAGTACCTTACAAAGAGAATCCTAGGCCTTAGGAACTTGTCCTATATGGGCAGACTCAAAAAACTCCAACTATCACCTACTTAGAGGCAATCTCTGCTTGACTTGCAAAGCCATGCCTGACCCAGCTCTGTTAGAAATGCTACATCTAAACAAATCCCAATACCTTCGGCATCACACGCTCCAGAGACCTCATCCTTATTACCACAATCAACAGAACGTGCTGGAGGGACAAGTTCATAACCCAGAGACTGCCCATGCTATGGAATAGACTTCCCCATACATGTCAAACAGAGCACCTCTCTGGCCCTCAAGAGAAATCTTGAATGGATGGGAAATAGAAAATTCACCCCGGGGATCACTTCAGTGGCTTTACTCGACAGAGGCACTGGGAACTAAGGTTGGGTGGCATGATGCCAGGGTAATCCCATGGGCTAGGCTTGTAAAGGCTCCAAGCCCATTAACCTAGTACACACTTATGAACCTATGTACTTACCATACCTTGGCATCTGTATATGTCCACTCTCATTCTGATTCGCATAAGAGTCATGGGTCCGACTCGGCCACCTTCTACAGGCTTCAGCTTCCAGGCTTGAGCTCCTCCCTCTACCTATAATCTTCTGTACAAAGCACAGCTTCCTCAGATGGAGTTTGCTGTCTATTTGCAATAAGGAAAAGAAACAAACCCAGAGGCTCAACCAGAAACAAAGGTTCCTAATAATGCTTCACAGATCCTCCAGAAAAATTCTTCCAGGCAGGGAAAGTAAATTTGATGGGAGGGAAGGTAAATCAGAATGAGAATGGACAAGATGCCATGTTATGGTAAGCACATAACTTAAAAATCTGATATTCTCCTCCTCATTCTGATTCACATATTGGTCAGAGACCCAGCTACATTCATTCTTGGGTGGCCTCAAGGAAGGATATGCCAGAGCTCTGTAGAACCAAAAGAAGCTCTGCTTCTGGAGACAATGTCTAATTTGTAGTCTCACAAATGTATGGGATTTAGAACAAGTGGCTGCTGCACAGATATCACTAATTGAGATTCTGGATGAAAAGGCCGAAGATGTGGCTACAGATTTAGTTGAGTGGGCTCTAGGGGGAGTAGTTACTTTCAACTTGCTCTTATCAAACATTAATGAAATACAATTAGTAATCCACTTTGCAAGAGTTACTTTCGGTACTACATGCTCCAAGAGATTAGGCGAAAAGGACAAATAATTTATCTGATTTCCTGACTTTAGTCCTGTGAAGATAGAAATATAGTTGCATATGAATGTCCAGTAAAGGCAACATGTACTCCCCTTTTACTGGAGTAACTGGGGAAGAAAACTGGTAACTGTATGGTCTGATTAAAATTTGACTCAGCCACTTTAGGCAAAAAAAAGATGGATTAGTAAGTTGGGAAAGTCTGTCTTTGTGGAAAATAGTAGTGTTAGAAGGTTTAGAAGAGTCAGTCTAATTCAGAAATCCTTCTTCCTGAAGAAAAGAGGATGGTAGAGATAGAAGCTGAATTAAGGATCAATATTTTCCTTAGTGGCCCAAACAGAAAATCTGTTCCACTTGCTTGCTAAAACCGTACTCGACTGGGGATGAAAGTCTGGACCCTTTAGTAATCACTGAAATTGGAGAAACCATGAGGTTAGATTTAGAGTAGTCAGATCTTGGAGTCTTAGCGATGGATGGGTGGGGAGGTCCTGGTTGGGCTCCAGTATTCAAAGAGGATACTTCAGCTGAAACCAGAGGAAGGGGAACCAAATCTGATGAGGCCAACAAGGGGCAATGACGACTGGCAGTGCTCTTTAACCGCTGGTCTTTCTGAAAGAATTCTGGGATCACCTGCAGGGGAGGATAAGCATAAAGGAGACAGGAAGGCCAATCTAGGACTAGAGCATCCCTTGGGGACTCCCAGGGTGGAGGGATTGGCGCAAAGTACTTGGCTGCACTTGTAGTTGTGAGGGGAAGCAGAAATCACAGCAAGGATGGCCCCAATGCCCAAAAATCTCATTCGCTACAGTTTGGTTGAGGGACCACTCATGAGGCATCATGATGGACCTGCTAAATCTGTCTGCCACCACGTTGGATTTTCCTGGTATGAGAGTTGCAATGAGAAAGATGTGTGAAAAGATTACCCATTCCAAAACTCTCAGCTTCTCTGCAACGGGGGTAAGAATGGCTTCCTCCTTGTTTGCTGATATACCAGACTACAGACATACTTGTCAGTGTGAACTGCAATAATCCCCATAGGGAGAATGTCCTGAAAGGGTCTATATTAAATCAGCGAACCCTTAAAAAAGCGAATGCTGATTTATCGACCCCATGTAAGTGAAAGCTTACAATCCTGAACACTTACAACAGCGTTTTTATTTTCCAAGGGGGGGATCGCTGTTCCACAAAATATATACATATATAAATAAAAACTTTAAAACATTACATAAAGTGGGGGTCTGTGCCCCCCACACCCCCCTACTTAAGTATACCAACTCCGGGATCGCACTACAGTGAAGAAAACGGCAAAGTAACTTAGGTGGCCAAGTGATTTCTTTCCCAGGGAAAGAAATCGCTTGTATGCAGTTTGGCTATTTTTCAGTTTCGTGCTTTCAAGTTCGATCAAGACACATTCGAAGGAATGAGTCTGACCATATAATAGGAACCCTCCTGAAAGGCTTCTAACGAGTGAAAGACTGCTCTCATCTCAAGGACACTGACATCCAATCTGGTCCCTATGGGTGCGAGTCCAAATGCCTTGGACCATCTTCCCTTGAAATGCCTCCACCCTAGGGAAGAAGCGTCTGTGGTCGCTGTGGATGAGGGAAGAATGAAGAGTCTACCAACAGGATGGAATTAATCTACCATTCCAGGAGGGTTCTGCAAACTTTTGTCAACTAGATAGAAACAGAGGCTGGAGAAGTACAGACCACTGCACCGACAAGGTCCACTTGAACACCCATAAAACCTTGCCAGAGGTACTAATGTTATGGCAGCTGCCATAGATCCAATAGCTCGAAGAACAAGCCTGATTGGAGGTGGATGAACTAGCAAAGTTTGAATTTGGTTTCTCAAGGTGGCTATCCAATGTAGGGGGGATGATGCTATCTGGGTAACTGTTTTCAGCTGAGCCCCAATAAACTCCAAGGACTGAAATGGTACTGATTGTGACTTGTCCGGATTTATTCAGATGTCTAGGAGATCAGACATCTGCAGCAGGTAACCTTTGGCATGAAAAAGTTGATGCCTGGTTGGGGTAATCAGGAGCCAGTCGTCAAGATACTAGAACACCCAAAAACCTTGCAGTCTGAGATGGGCTGTAACCACTGCCATGCATTTGGTAAACACCCTGGGGGCTGTGGTGAGTTCAAAGGGCAATGCTCTGAATTGGTAGTGACTAGCTCCCAGCCTGAAGTGCAAATGACTCCTGGAATGTCTGTCTTCTGTGATAGTACATGTCCTTTAAATCCCCAGAGTACATCCAATTGTCCTTCCTTAACTAGGGAAGGATGGACTGGACAGTAACCACCTAAAATTTTGCTTTCTTTATGCAAAGGTTCAGATTGCTTAGGTCCAAGATTGGCTTTAGATCCCTGGTAGTCTTTGGCAATAAAAAGAAATGGGATTAAGTTCTAGATTCCCTGTTTGGTTTGGACCTCCTGGATGACTTTTTTGCAGTAACTTTTGAATTTCTTAGACTGTCAACTCCCTCTGACTGGGTGGAATGTCAGGGAGTGTCTCATGTTCTTGGCGGAGTATGTTTGCACCCAAACATTTTTTGTTAATTGAGCCCAGGCATTTGAGTGCAGAGAACAATGGCCTCAACTGCCTCCATGGCAGAGCAGCCAGGCAATGTTTCAGCAGCGCTGATAGGGCTAGTCAGAAAAAGGTTCCCTGAAGCCCTGATTTTGCAGACCCCCCTCTGCCTCTAGGGCGGTGTCTCCCATTAAAATCCCCTCCTCTGCCTCTGGGGGGGGGGGGGGGGCACTGCGTTGGTCAGGAAAAGACCCTTGAGACTTAGGGAACCAAATTTTCTTGGGCCTTCTCCGATTCCTGGAGTAGGTCTTCTGATGGGCGGAAAACTATCCCTACAGCAGACAAGGTCTTGCTCTCTTTCTCGCTGTAGGTCAGGGTGTCTACCAGATGGTCCAAATAAGGAGAAGCCATCAAAGTCAGCATTGACAAAAGATGCCTTAAAGGACTCCATGAAGTCACAAAGCCTCATCCACACATGTCTGTGTACAGAAATGCCAGTGCCGGCTGCCCGTGAGGTACCCTCCATTGAGTGAGAGGAGCCTCATGGACGAATTAGGAAGGGAAGAAAAGAGTGGCCAGCTTCAGAGAAACCTTCCCAAATTCCTCTGGTGACATCTCCGCAAATGATTCAGAAAGTTCCTTGACCAGATCTCTCTGCAGGCGAGTAAAATGTGCCAAGTATTTAAGCACTCTCAGTGTGGAAGTGGCCTAAGCATAGACTCACTTGCTGAACCTGTCCGTCACACGACTGTTTGGGAGATGGACGGTAGAGCTCTATTGAGCTATCTCCTTCTTAGTGGCAGCTGCCACCACCATAACAGCAACTGGAATATCTTTGGACCAAAAGGAACCATTTTGTAGGGGGCAAAAGGATCTTCTCAGGTCATCTAGGCATGGGCTAGATACTGTCCAGCTCCTTCCAAGCCCAACAGGCCAGCAGATGTATGAGGGTTCACCGGGGGAAGGGAGGGGTCACTCAATATGTAGACAGTCCCATCCCAGAGGACTCCAGAAATACAAACTCTTTGGAAATAGGATCTTGGGATGACCACCTTTGCCTCAAATCTCCAAAATGTCTACAAAGGAGATGTCCTCTGGGGGTGATTTTTGGGTATCCTTCTCCCTTACTGAAGTCTGTATCTTCAGTAAGAGACTCCATGGGGGAGTCTAAGTGCCTCCTTTTACATGTCCTCTTCAGAGGCAACCCTCTCTGTGGGGTGCTCAGGGAAGGTATTGGAAGAGGTGGGGGGCACCTCAGATGGAAGATTCTGAATGCTCCAATACAGGTTGACCCTGGACAGGAATGGAAGGCCCAGCTTCCAGATTGGCTACTGTTCTGCCCCAAATGCTTGTCATCCAAGGAGACTGGGTCTGTTGAGAAAGCTTTTTCTATGACTTGGAAAGCAGAGAACCCAGAGAAACGCTGCTCAACTCCAACGGGGCCGAAGCCCTCGAAGGAGAAATACCAAAGGCCTTGGATCCACAGCTCTTGGACAGAATCAGACCCATGTTGTCGAGAGCCAAGGTACCAAAGGGAAGAGACTGCTCAGATAAAATCTGAGCTGAACCTCTACCCTCGGATCAGACCTCAACGTCCCACATCTGAGACCTACTCTGATCTGAAGATCTCGAAGCAGAGGTGGTCAAGGCAACTGTCGGAGTGGAGGAAGCAAAAGTCCAAGTCCTATTACTGAGTCTCCTGGATAGCTAAGGTCCTGGGGCTCCAAAACCAAGGGCTGAATCGGAGGAGAGCAAGTTGACTGCAGCATTCAAAGATCCAAAAGGAGATGCAGCCAAGACCTCCATCTGGATCAGAGTCCTGATAATCTTCCTTACCATCCTTGCCTATATATTCTGAAAGGCTTCTGGAGGATCTGGATGAAGCTACAGGTGGAGGATGGGACTGCCACGTAGTTTGCAAAATTTTTCTTGGCACCATGAAGGAGAATGACTGGATGGATGACTCCGGTGAGCGGCTCCCAGTTCTCAGAACAGAGGTCCTATGCTCCAATCTCAAGGTAGAGGGTAACTGAGAAGGGGTCCTCTGATTTGACCTTGGATCTGAGGGACGAGTAGGATCTAGAGGGATCACAGTAGTTGTAGATTCAGAAAGCAAGATATGAAACAGCTGACGTCTTTGGCATATGCACAGATGGATCCGAAAAGGCTTTTGGATCTGCTTGAGCTGAGCCTGGCCTTAGGGCAATCGAATCCAAAGATTTTAGAACTTTAGTTACAGGTGCTGATAAAGCCCCGGGGTGCTTATGAGGGCACTGCTTAGAGTCTGGAATAGAACCTGGTATAACCTCTTTGGGGTTTAGAGCCCCTGGAGAAGAGTGTCTGGAGACAAAATCCCTTTTAATATTAATTTGTTACTCATTGGCGATCACTCTGGGGTTGAACCCCTCACAAATGGCACACTGAAACTAAGTGCACTACACCTAAACAAACATTTCTCATGCAAATCAGAGTAATTTTATGTCCGCATTCTGATCTTTTAAACTCTGTAGGCTTATCCATAACTGCTAACAACTTCAACTATAACTACTACAACAGTTCTAACTCTTAACCACTTGTTATAATTCATACTATATATGAAAAAAAAACTAGGGACTTGGATTGCCCTAACAGTAATGAAAGCTTAGTGGGCAGGAGGAAAACAGTGAAAACATTAACTCACTAACTATACAAGAAAAAGTCACACTTATCTGAAAAAAATTATAAACTCTAGCTGCTCGAACATTGGGGAGCACATGCGATGTGAATGGTGGCAAACAAGATCTGAGAAAGCTGTCCATTAGAGGATTGTGGGTATAGGGAGGAGCTAGAGTCTGGAAGCTAGTCTGTAGAAGGCAGCAGCGTCAAATCTGAGGATTGGACCGGTGACCCATAAGTGAATCAAAAAGAAGAGGGCAACATCAGATTGAAATATCTGAGCTATGTAAATACAAGGTGTAAATAACTGTCACTAGCAGACTGCAGAGAAGGGAAAAAGGACAACTTGAGGGACAATTCATTAAACACCTTGGGCATAAAAGAAGAATTAGTATGAAAAGACACTGTCCCTAAGGAAAAAAACAAAACAAAACAGGAGGAACAGCCATAAAAGCTTGGAGCTCAGAGACTCTAGGCTGAAGTGAGTGCCGAAAGAACAGTCTTCCATGTAGAACGTTGCAAGGAAGCTAAAACTATAGGCTCAAAAAGGAGCCAAAGTAAATTTTTCAAATACAAAAACTGAGGTGTCAGGAAGACAGAACAGGCTTCTTAGGAAGGTCTGACATGGAGTTTGACCTCAAACCTAGAGGCAAGAGGGGGAGTCAGTGACAAACATGCAAAACAGCTGAGTCGTGAGCTTTAAATGAAGAATATGCTAACCCAGCTTGGAGAAATTTACAAAAGTAAGAGAGAACAAGAGGGATCCCCAAAGAAAACAGATTGTGGTTACAAGCAAGGCACCAGACCAAAAAATCTTCCATTTGGACACATGATTTCCTGGTAGTGGGTTTTTGACCTCCTGCAGTAACCTAAGCATGTCCTCAGAAAAAACATACCCAATCACCCACAATGTCAGTTGAAGAGTGGACAGAAGTGAAGATGTATCCGGGACCCCTTGTCTTGTTTAAGAAGGTTCACCTTGAGGTAACTTGTGGTGACTGCCCCTGACAAAGTGAAGGGGAACCAATGCTGTCTGGGCTAAAAGGGAGTCACCTACAAGATTTTGGGAAGCCCTGCTTTATACTGAGCAGGACCCTTGGAATCAGAGGAAGGGGAGGGAGAGTGTAAAGACGCATCTCCCCTTTCTAAGAAAAATAAATAGGGCATCCACCTTCCAAGGCCAAAGGACTTGGGACTCTGGTGCAAATAAGAGGACGCTGTCTGTTCAAAGGAGAGGCAAAAGATCTACTTGTGAATACCCCATCAACGGACAAGATCCAGAAACATCTCTGTGAAGCATCCATTCATTAGCCTGTGTACTAACCTTGCTCAGAGAGACTGCCACTATATTTTGCTGGGAAGGAATATATACAGCCTGAAGAGTCACTTGATACTCAACAGCTAGATCTCAGACTTGAAGAGCTAATCTGCAAAGAAGGTAGGACTGTGTCCTCCCTTGTTTTTTTATATACCACAACACTATGATATTGTTTGTGAAAATTATGAGAAGCCCTGGAAGAAAGAGGGAGGAAAAGCTCTGAAGAGCAAAAAGGAGAGCAGTCATTTCCTTTATGTGTATGTGGTATGACCTTTGATGAGGAGGCCAAAGACCCTGACCACTGAGGGAACTGAAGGAGGAACCCCAACCCCTGTCTGACGTATTTCAAACAAGTTCCTAATAGGGACTGATGGCTGAAAAGTTGTCCTGGGTTGAGAGATGACTCAAACCCAACATTAAAGCACGAGTTTGAGGCATGGAAGAGAAAAAAAAGAAAACCTAGTGGAGAACAATGCTGGAGCCTGTAAAGTGTTAAACTTCATACTGAAGTTAAGCAGGAAGTGAAAATGTACACGACATATGGTCTGCACACGTTTATGAATTTTGCTGAAGCTACTAGATAGCCAAAACATGTGAACAGATTAAAATGCATCATTTAGTCTTAAGACTACATTCCCTCTAGTTTTTCATGAGAACATTTCACTACTGTAACATTACTAATGCGGAGTTGGAAAGGACATTTTAAACCTATTTCCAGCACACTGACGCATTTCATTTCAGATGCTTAGTACTGTTCTAATGAATAACTATTTACAGATCGCAGTAGCAAATGTTTTAATAGACTCTGTCTGTGGGCTGATAGACAATGCTTGTTATTTTCACTTGCACTTTCTTATAAGAACACCTGGATGAACAAAGGCAGATTTGGATGCATAATTCCACTGGAATTTAGAAATGGGTGAAGCAAAAATATGCTTCACTTCCTGCAAGCCTTTAAGAAGGGCTACAACACATCTCCCTCCGTTTCATCTGCAGCATGTGGGGATACCAACACCAGCAGGAAAAGCATATCATTTGAAGAAATAAATTCAGAGGACTCTTCAGAGCCCCAGGAGCAACAAAAAAACACACACAGAGCAGCACAGACATTTCAACAGGTCCAAACGTGGTCAAAGAAAACGCGTGGCAAGTACAACAGCAACAACAGCTACTTAAAATATGCTTTATTAACCAGCTTCTCCATCAAATATAAATACAAATTTTGTTTCTCCTTTTTGATGGCTGGATATGAGTGGCATTCATGTGCCAAAAGAATGAAGGCACAACCATTAACACGTTCATCACGTTCCCCTGCAGCACCTCATACAGAATTTATACAGGGATATATAATAGCTTTGTCAAAATGGTCACCTGTTGGATGAACCAAATTTGAATTCAACAGCTGAAGATACCAAGACGATGAGCTGAAAAGACTGGTCTTGAGTTTGGGACTAGAATATTAATGACATTTCATTTTTGTGTCTGTGAATTGTTGTCTATTGACCAAATTTGGATAAGCAGTATTTAAATGGTATTGTTAATGTAAGATATGTACAACTTTTGAGTGGCATGAAACAACTGTACCAATATCTGAATCCTGAATTTCCTGACTGTTGACATCCATCTAAAGCTAACGCTTACTTTCCCAGTGCTGTACTGGTCCCCTGAGCAGAACCTGTACTAACACTCAAAAGAACCAAAGTTTTGTCCTGCCGCATGTATATCATTCCCTGGTGTATCCTGCCTTGAGATTTCCTGACTGTTGACATCTATTAGCTGCTGTTAATGGATCTGTCCACTAGATTGCAGCATTAACCTACTTTTAAATACTTTATTGTAAAGTAAATCAAGCTACTGGATATTTGTCTGTCCTACTTGCTCTATTGCCCTACCTTCTGTAGCCTCCCTTCTCCCCCTCAATCTCTCTTAGCAGAACTGAACCTTACTCCTGAGCCTTGCTGCTCTGTGCTCACTACTCACCTTACTGATTGTTCCTCGCTGACTTGCTCTTCCATTTCTTTGTTTCTGACCCGCTGCATTCGCCCTGTGGGCTCACGCGCTCCCCTACCCCCAAATTCCACACACCCTCAGTGCTCCTACATTTATTCCCCTCCTAACATCCCTCCCTCTCTCCACCAACCAATCCTCGACACTTTTCCCTCCACCCCACCTGCCTCTCTCTACCTCACCCCTCACCCACCCCACCTGCCTCTTACTACCTCACCCCCTCACCCCTTCCCTCCTAAGTTCCTTAACCTCCTCTCTATTACATCCAACAGGCCCCACCTATCATGCACTCTCCAACTCCTAAAACCTTTACTTACACATCCATCCTCATCCTTCTACTTCTTCTATACCATGCCACCTCCTATACTCACTTCCATCTACACCCTCCACCTCTGCCTCCCCACCACCTCCCCCACACAACACACTTCCACATCTCAGCCTCTTTAGTTCCCTCCCACCTTTCCCTCCTCTTCAAAGTAAAACTTCTCCCAATCACCACTAAATACTACAAACCCAGACCTTTTCATTACCAGACACTTCTAAGTACAAACCAATACAACTTATTCCTTTATCTCACTTACCTCTGCTTAGCCGGTGACATTCACCCTAATCCAGGACCAAACTTCTCTCCTACTAACCACACTAGCTCCCACAATAATTCCACCAATAAATACCTCAAATTCCTCACTATCAACGCCAAAGCCTAAAAATAAAACAACCCACTTACATGCCTGGCTCACTCGCAACTCACCTGACACTGTAGCCATTTCTGAAGCCTGGCTAAAACCTCACATAAGTGACACTGAATTCCTTCCCCCTGGATTTCAATCACTTTGATCTGACCGCCTAAGTACTCGAGGTGGCGGTGTCGTACTAGTCTACTCCAACCAGCTGTCCTTTACTCCATATGCTAATCGCATCCCTTCTTTCAATAATGCTTAACTTGTAGCAGGCCTTCTAAAAATTAATCATAAAAGCATCTGCTTAATTTCCCTCTAAATTCCTCCAGGTAACACCACCAACATTCTGGAAGACATCCTGTCCTGGGCCTCCTCAAATATTAAAGTGGAAACTTGCATATTGGGTGATGTAAATATAGACTGGAACAAAATCAACAACCCTAACCCCGCCATGTCAACCAATCTAACTACACTCAACTTACTATCATCATCACTAGACCCAACAAAACAACCCCCCCCCCAGGCTCCATAATAGATTGGATCCTAGTATTTCACCCCCCCCCAGGCTCCATAATAGATTGGATCCTAGTATTTCACCCCAATAAAGTGATACAATCTGGTGTCATACCAGACCCATTAGGAGACCACCTCCCTGCCTTCACCCATCAAGCTTCCCTCATCCCCCCACACTCCCACCAGTTTTATCCACACTCGGAACCTCTCTAACTTTAACCCTACTACTTTCTCTGAGTCATTCAGGAATACCAATTGTACCCCCCTGAAATCTCTTCCATTAGACTTAGCCATTTACTTTTTCAATTCAACTTTCTTAAATGTCCTTAACTCCCTAACTCCAGTAAGAACAGAGAGAGTAAAAACTAAGACCGCCCCGTGGCTTACCAAAAACACCAAAAAGATTATGCTACAAAGAGATAAAACCTGGAAAACACACCTTCAAACTAAACAACCAGACATCTTAAATACAAACTAAGAATCCTTGCCACAAAACAAGTCAAAGATAAAAAGTCCTACTACATCAAAATGCAAACAAATCATGCAACCCCCCCCCCCCCAAAAAAAATGTTGGAATTCTATCAACTCTCTCCTTAGGCCAGGTACTAAAAACAATCCTTGCCCCGACACCAGCAAATCTGACAGTGAAATTGCCTCACTATTCAACACCTTCACCACCACTTGTATTGCTGAGCTAACCAAGACCTTTACCAACAACAACCCTCAACCCCACCCCAGCCAAACATCCTCTCCCTCCTCCCCCCCACTTTCAAACTCAAACCCATTTCCAACTACCAAATAAAGAGACTACTCTCTAAACTTAAGCCTTGCTCCAATGCCCCCAACATTCCCTCCTCCTCAAAAATAGCCTCAGATGGTATTGCTCTTCCTATTAGCATCCTGATCAATAGATCCTTACTTGAATCCTATGTACCCAAACTATGGCACTCTGCATGTAATCTTCCACTTCACAAGGGTGGCAAAAACTGTAACGCATCTAATTTCTCTCCTACCCAACACGGCTTCCACCCAGGACATAGTACCAACATAGTACCAACATCGCCCTTCTTTCCTACTTACATACTGTCAATTTAGCCCGTGACTCTGGTAATTTAGTATCCTCAGTTCTGCTGGACTTATCTAAAGCTTTTGATACCATCTCCCACACCCACCTTCTAAATCATCTGTCTAATCTCAATCTCTCCCACAAAACTCTCTCCTGGTTCTTCAGTTATCTTTCCAACAGGTCCCAGGCTGTCAAATGGGGCCAGGGCACCTCCACCTTCCGTCCTACCCCCACTGGAGTACCCCAAGGATCCATACTTGGCCCAGTTCTATTCAACATCTTTAACGACTTTTACAAGGTAATACCCAATACTAAAATTGTTCAATATGCTGACTATTCTACTTTGATCTGCTGCTCCTCCAACTTAACAGATCTCCAACTACTGACACAAACAGCCTTCTCAACTACCAAAAACTGGATGCTCCAAAATCACCTCTCATTAAATGTTAACAAAACTAAAATCCTTCTATTCTCTCCTAAGTCCTTCGCTATTGATAAAAACTCATGCCAAATAACCAGCCATAACAACTCCATTTTAGAGGTCGTTACCTACGTCAAACTTCTTGGTGTAACCATTGATGAACACCTAAAATTTAATACTCGCGTCCAGCTAAACAAAGAAAACCCACATAAAACTTGGCCTACTTTATAGAAACACCCACTTCCTCTCTCCTGCTAACAGACTATCACTACTTATCTCCTTCCCTCTCTACTGTATGGGGCCCCTCTGCTTGCTAATTTATCCTCACTATCCTCCAAACTAGATGTATGCTACAATAAAATCTCCAGATTTGCTACCAAAGCCAAATCTTCCTCTCATCACTGTTCCTCCCTTCACTCACTAAACTGGCTTGAACTCAATAACCAACTTGACTTTCTCCAAATCACGACTGCTTATAGACTACTATTCCAACCTACCAAGTGCCCTGCACTATCCAATATCCTACAACCATATACTCCCCATAGAACACTTAGATCTACCCACCAAAACCTAATCACCATCCACAAACCCAAGCGCCAAGCTGGTCAACTTCGGCTTTCCTTCACCTTAGCCAAAAAATGGAATGCTCTACCCTCTACTCTTAGGACCTGCGATAACCTCAAAAACTTTAAAACTCTTCATTTTCACCTTTACTCAAACAGGAAATGCAACTGTACTCTTCACACTATACCTCTCAAGGTCTCCTCCACTTTTACTCCTGGCTAACCTCTCACCCAGCTAACCTTGCTCATTTTATCAAGTATAAATAACTATACCGTAAAATTTGGCCTCAAGGCCATTTGCCTGTCTTTTACACCTAAACAAAATTGTAATTGTTTGTTTCTTTACGAATGCTACCCGTTTGTCAGTAATACAAAAAGTTTTAGTAATTATTCATATAACTATGTATTGTTGGAGCTTTTCTCCCGGGCCTCCACTGAAAATGGGCTCCCCAAGCCCAGTGGACCTCCCCGGTCATCAAACTGGAATAAATAAATCTGGTCAGATGGGTATGGTAATTAATAGCCCTAAAAGCCTATGTGGCAGCAGTGTATACCTTTTTACCTAGTCATTCTACAGCTCTACTATCCTTGTCTGAAAGTAGTTTAGTAGATGGTAAAAGTTAAAAGGGGTTATCAGAAGAGCCAGACACTACAGGAGTCAGCAGGATACCATTTATATAGAAACTTGCACTCATCTTGGCACCTTGTAAAACCTATCAGTTTTTTTAGGAGGTAGAGGCTGCTGAGAAAGTACCTAAAAGAGCAGCCAAGACTGGAGATGCAGCAGAGGGTTTAGGGGGACTCCATCTGCAGAAACTCAGTCTCTCGAATGCCAGAAACCTGAGAACAGCTCCAACTAAAATATTCCATCATGTGAGAAACAGTAACCCCAAACAAGAGTTCTTCTAGGGGAGAGTCTGGGCTAATACAATCTTCTTCCTCACAGTCATGATTTAAAGGAGAAGGGAACTGAGGAGAGTATGCTAAAGATTCTTCCTCAGAATCCAAATCCTCTTCTGAGCAGTCCTCTCTAGCCTGCCCAAGTGGGGTAGGAGACTAAGGGGGAGTAGGCAGAAAAACTCCTTGAATGGCATTAAGGCCATCAAGGTATTAAACCACCACTGGGTAAAATCTGGCCATTCACATTGGGGACCTTTAGAAGCAGGGGAAACCTGCTTGTTTTTTTCTTTTGAGGGACGCCTGCCCTAAAAACCCTAGGAAGTTTAGACCCTTGCCTACACTAAACTAACGTAGTAGGAATCTCCTCCCGAACAAGTAAATGCAGTCCCTCAAATCAGCAGAGGTTCTCCTTCAACATCTGGATCTGATATTTGCCAAGGACGTGAGAGGTTGGATACATGCCCGCCTCTAAACAGGATCATGGGAGAGGACTCAGATAGCCAGACATCTTCCAGGCTTTCAGCAATGTTGAGAGATGTCTGACGGATGCGGGACAACAGCCAAATCGGACCTAAACTTCTTGGCCTTTTTCTTTGCAGATGGTTGACCTTCAGGAAGGATTCCGCCATAGCATCCGGCACAAACAGCTTTAGATGTTGATTCCCCAGGTTAGTAGACAAGGAGGAGAAATGACTAGAGTGTTGGGGACAAACGCTCGGCAGATATAAAGTACAGTTGTATAAAATCTTACCATAACAGTAGATGTCCTTCTCTCTCCACATAGTAGAGTCCTTCACCTTTCAACCCAAAACAATATTCATGGGAGATCTGAAGTATCCCTCTACAGATTGGGAATCCTACACCACTTTTAATGCACGAGCCTAGCAATTCCTTAACTTTATTAAAACATCCTGGAACAGTGCGTCCACTCTCCTACACTGGTACAAACATCCTTAACCTTGCACTCACCAACATGGGGGTGGGGGGGTGGAAGGGCATGTTCCTAACGCAATGTAATATCTTCGGTTGTCAGACATCTGACCATAAGGCAGTGTTACTTGAAAATAAAACAAATCCGGGGATCCAGTGAAACCAAAAACCTTTAGGAACTCTTCCAAGGCTAATCTCTCTACTAAGCAACACCCTGGCTAAATTCCAAGCACCATCAATCAAACACAGTAAACATCAAAGAATACACAGAGCTATTTAGAAAATCTCTGTACAGTCATATTGACAGCTGTATAATGTGAGCTGTGCCAACTCGTATTAAGAATAAGACAAGCTCAAAAGACAAGCTACCTTGATGGAATCGCACTGTCAATCGGTTACACAACACACATACAAAGTATAGGAGGAACAAAGCCACACATACTAAAAGCCACCTGCATCAATCTAAACAGGCAACTAAGGGGGTTAATTAATACTTCAAAGGCTAAAGTTGAAGAAAAGCAGCTTCTCAAAGGACAAAAAAGCTTTCCACAACTATGTCAGTAACCTCAGAGAAATTGCACAGCAATTTGCAGAACTTATTGTAAATGGCATCATCCACTCTGAACCAGAGGCAACTGCTAACCTTTTGGATGACAGGTTCAGCTCAACCCCACCCCCGATAGTACAAAAGAAATAACACACAACACAATCTCCCAAACCATTACTAGAGAACAATGCACTTTCCAAGGCCAAAAACACTGCAATGATGGGAATAGATAAAATTCCAGGATTGTTTAATAGCACAAAACATGAACTTTCTGGTCCATTTGAATCACTTTTCAATTGGTGCCTTCAGTCAGGTTTTGTGCCAAAGGAATGAGATAGCTACAGTCATTACCCTGTGCAAAGAAGGTCCCATACACTGATCTGGGTAACAAAAGGCCCACAAGTCTTATCAGCCTCATATGCAAGACAATAGAAAGTATCATCATGGAAATGATAAATGAGGACACTGAACCCATAACAGTTCGGCTTTGTTAAAGGAAGGTCATGCCTATTAAATCAGGTGGACTTTGAGAGAATCACTAAAGCACTTGAAGTTAAGATTGGCCAAGGCTTTTGATACAATACCTCACTCAGGCATTAAAGATAAATACACTAATTTAGGTGTAAACCCTTTTATCACCTGCTGGATAACGAACTGGCCCACCGATAGGACCCAACAGGTCAAAAGAGGGGAGGCCACCTCCACCAAGAGGCTAGTCACTAGCAGAGTCCCCCAGGGCTCAGTACTAGGCCTGCTCCTTTTGGCATCTGTTCTGAAATGGAGGCAAAAGCTGAATGCTTATGGCTGACTAAGTTTGCAGATGATTGCAAGCTGGGGGATATCAACTCCCCTGCAGACACTAGCATTTTTCAAGAAGGTCCATCTCTGACTTATAAAGGGTACCAAAGCCATGGTCTTAAACTCCATGCTAAGAAATGCATAACTGCACCCTTTGAGAAATCAACCATCCTGTCTAATTACCATGTCGATAATACACCCCCAAGAGTTGATCCAGTGGTTACAGATATGGGCATGCATGTATGTGGACATAGTGGTTAGGAAAGCCTTCTATGCTGCATAACTTAGAAGTACCCTTGCTCTCAAAATGTCCTACAATTATTTATCTTTGAACCCCCTTGTGTAAATACTGTAAATAGATTTTCTTAACTCTCTTCTCTATGTGCTTATATAATGCATTTTCTCAAATTACTCTATAAGAACAGCTTTATAAATGTATAGCCTTTTTAGAATGCGCTTATGCGCTTATATAATGCATTTTCTCAAATTACTCTAAGAACAGATTTATAATTGTATAACCTTTTTAGAATAACCTTAATGAAGTTGTATTTGACTATTTTGTAATAATGAATGTTCCTATTGTACAAACTGGTCACTTCAATGTATCACTTATATTTTTTCATATTTTGCAATGTGTAATTTGTATTTTTGGAGCTTTTCTCCCCAGGCCTCCACTGAAAATGGGCCCCCAGGGCCCAGTGGACCTCCCCAGTAATCAAACTGGAAATAAATAAATAAGGGCATAGCATCTAGGCATCTAGATCCAAAGAGGTCATTATCCCACTATACCTCTGCACTTATCAGACCAGGGTAAAATGCTCCCTTTGGTATGTACCTGACCAGGCATATGCAGCAACTAGAGTGACCTCAAAGGTTCCTTATAAAACAAAAAAGAAATGCAAGGCATAACAAACCTGCCTTATGCAGAGCACCTTAAAGCTCTTTCCCTTTAGATTGCTGAGGTATGATCTAAACCTGGCTTACAAGGCTTCCACAAACCCCACACATGAATCTCCAACATACTCGTAAGTAGAGTACCAGAAATTCAAGGCTTAGGGACCTGAATTTTATCTGCGACTTAAACAGAACATGCTGGAGACAGATATGTCCCATCAACTACCCTCCTATGGAAGAAAGGGTTCCCCATCCATGTGAAGCCAAGTTTCCCTATTACTAATTTTAAGCACAACCTTGACAGGTGGATGGGGAATAAGAAATTTTGACCAGGCCTGGCACCCATATCCCTTATGGACAGAGGTAGCTTATAAATGCTTAAAACTCAGTGACTTATTTGGATGCAGGACATTATTCTTTGGGAAAACTTGGCTAGGCTTAGAAATGCCCACTTGGTCATTAGCCTAGTAACACTATGAATAGACAGACTAGACTGGTGTCTGAAGAAATGAAGTCCTGGAATCAGAGAGTTGATCCCTAACACCACCACTTCAGTTCCTGTTTCACATATCCCAGTACTAGGAAATCCAAGGGCTGAAAGTGTCCGCTCCAACCATTCAAATATCACTGAATTTCTTCACGTGTAGTCTAGCTAGTGGTATCATGAGGAAAATTGATGCCATGAGCTGAAGTATTTTGAGGAACACTTGCTGTAGCCACATCTAGAAGTCACTCATCCAAGAAAGATGCCATAAGTCACAATTTTTTCTTCTGGAAAGAAACTCCATCCTTTTTACTCTGCATCCAGCACCCCAGAAAAACAATTTGTTGAGAGTGTGAGGAATAACTTTTGAAAGTTCAGTTTGAAGCCAAGGTGGGAAAGAAGGAATGCAACCTTATCTAAGACCAACAAGAACCTGGATTCAAAATCTGCAGAAACCAGCAAGCCATCTAAATAAGGAAAAAGATGGAGAACTGTGGTTTTGCAACAGGCAACTACTAGGGGCAGACAATTTATAAACAAACGACAAGCAGATACCCCAAAGGGTAATACAAGAACTGATAATGGAAGCCAGACACAGCAAAATTCAAACATTTCCTAAAAATGAGAGCAATAGGAATATGGTAGGTGTTCTTGAGGTCTACAGTCACAGTGAAACAGTGTTGGGGAGGCAACACTAGGACTGAGTGAAGGTGACCATTCTGAATTTTTGAAATTTTACAAAGGTGTTTCAAAATGATAAATCTAGGATGGGCCTCCAGAAGTACTCCTTTTTTGGTACCAAAAAAGATTGTGGGATAAAATCCTCTGCATTTGTGTATCACAGGCACTGGTTCTATGACCTCTGCATCTACCCTATGATTCAGCACTGGAGAAAAGAACTGCCTGGTCTGGTAGTGTAAGGAAATTCCACTGCCCAAGTGTATCATCTGAGTAACTATCAGACCCCATTTGTCTTGTGACTACTTGCTGCCAGGCTAGTGGTGAGAAAAAGTCTGGGAAGAATGACTGTAGGATGCTCTATTCTGCTCCTTAAAGGAAGATTGCTTGTTTGGGGAAAACCTAGGTAAACAGAGAATTTTCTGGGTCTTTGCCTTTTGTGATGAGGCTCCAAAGCCTGCTTAAATTGCAAGCACTGCTGTTGAGTAAACTGATATTTTCTCTACGAGCTGCTTAAACTAATGGAACTTTGTTTTACTTACTGCAAGTTTTCTGGTTTAAGAAATCTGCCTGGCCTAGTGTTTTTGCTGTGTGAGAGAGACAGACACTTAAATTACCCAAGCTGCACATTTCACATTTTTTTATTGGTTAAATTGTTCGTGTGATACTTAAAATACATAGTGAATTTCTGGGGCACTCTTTCTGACGAGACTTCAAGCATGTATACACAAGCATAGCTGCTGATTTCCTGCTAGTTATTCTACCCACCCTTCCCCTTGTTGATCTTTTTTAAACCTGGCGATTTTAAGTTGCCCACCCTTACTGTAAATTGAGCATAAGCTCCTCCCTTTCTACACTGATGTTTACTCTCCTGAATTATTTGTCTGTCCTTGTGCTTATTTTGAAAACTGCATTTTGCCCCTCATTGTTCTAGTTTTACTTGCGCGGAAATCATTGTTTAGCTAGCTGTTGGATAAAGTAGTGTATTTTTACATTCTAGCAAGCATTTTTCTGGGTCTTTACATCAAGAGGTCAGTGGATTTTCCATTAGTGCATGGGGCAGTAGCCTGGTATATTTAGGTTGGGGAAAAACTTCAAATTTCTGCATGTAGTTTTATTGGCTGGAGGGCTTATTAATCAGCTTGTCTCGTTTTTAGTGCCTTAACACATTCTGTTCAATTGAGCGGCTCTTGGCTCATTTCTACAAAGCAAAAGTACTTTTATTGAATAATCACTCTAATAAGGTAAAGTATATAGTTATACCCATATCTTAAGTCTGTGGTAGCATTTCACTACAAACACTCCTTTACGGTGCCTTTACATTAGGATTGGGATTATTCAGAGTGGTAGTAGGTGATTACTTGGTTTATCTCAGCTGGGAAGCACACAAAAGGATCTAAGTGTTGTCACGAAAGGAGATACTGCCAGCACAGCTATCTGGAATTTTGTAAATAATTATAAGTCATTTGTGAATATCAACAGTATTCACATACGATACTTGTTACAAATGTATTAGAACTGTATGTGAGGGTGTGTACAGAAGTGTGTGTTGAAAAGGTTTATGCAAAGTGCTTAAAATGTAACCACAGCATGCACTACTGGAATAGAACAGAAATGTACCTGCACCATAACTGTTTAGACGTGTATGTTTTAATAGTGGAAAATGTAACACAGAAGGTTAATTTCAGTAAGTATCTGAAATTAAAAAACTTTATGGCCAGGCCATAAAAACAGGTTATCTTTCAGTTTCAGTGCAGCAAGCATGTCTAAACTAGGGGGTTTTCTGTATTGTCTTGGAAGTATTTTATTGCTTTACGACTTCCACCATTTGCCAAAAGTCTGGGGTCTATGTATTTTCACAGGCGGATGCTAAATACTTCCAGCAGTGGGGGGGTGGGGGGATTCACCTGGGACAGAGTCCGATGACAAGAAATGAGAAGTTATGTACCTACCATAACGTTCCATGTTAGTTGTCTTCTTCTCGCCTTCTTTCTTGCTGGATGGGTTCAGAGCCAATCCTCGGCTCCGACTCGGCTTATACCAAAGCTCCAGAGCTATTTTTACCGGCTCGAGGTAACCCTGTATCACACAATGCTAGGCGCTAACTACCCAGATCTCGTTTGATAGCTAACACTATAGCAGTTCTGCCCCCAGAACAAAGGAGAGAATGGCATACCCATATAGATAGCCATCCCAAGAAAGGGATAACCACTGGAGACCATAGTGGGAAAAAAAAGGAAAAGCTCCGCAGGATCCTATCGGTCTGTCCAGGCTAGGGGGTTGGAGGGCGGGACACAAGAAAGAAGGCGAGAAGAAGACAACCAACATGGAATGTTATGGTAGGTACATAACTTCTCAATGTTAAGTTGTCAATCTCGCCTTCATTCTTGCTGGATGGGACCGCGTCCCTAGCACCTCAACCCTGGGTGGCTCGTTGGAACAGACTCTTGAGGACGGTGGAACCAAAGTTAGCTTGGCTTCTGGAGGCCATGTCCAATTTGTAATGAGAAATAAAGGTATGGGGAGAGGCCCATGTGGCTGCCGCACAAATTGAATGCAAGGGCAACCTGTCCTGAAAGGCTATAGATGTAGCTAAGGCTCTAGTTGAATGGGCTCTAGGTCCTGGAGGAAGCTTTTGACGCCTCAGTTCATAGATGAAAGTGATGAGAGAGGCCAACCACCTAGAAAGGGTTACTTTGGAAACTGGAAGGCCTTTCTTCCCTTCAGCATAAGATAGGAAGAGCTGGTCAGATTTCCTAATTTGCTTGGTTCTATCCAAGTAGTAACGGAGTTGGCGATGACCATCCAAGAAACGCAACTTTTGTTCCGCTCTGTCAGAGTAATTAGGGAAGAAAACTGGGAGATCGATAGTCTGGTTTAGATTTGCCTCAGAAGATATCTTGGGTAAAAAGGAGGGGTTAGTTCTGAGGGAAACTATCTTTATGGAAAACAAGATAAGGAGAACGAACGCAAAGGGCGTGAAGTTCTGAGACTCTCCTCGCAGAGGTTATGGCTACTAGAAACAAAGTTTTCCATGAGAGTAACTTCAAGGAACAGGAAGCCACAGGTTCAAAGGGAGGGAGAATCAAGGAGGTTAAAACTAGATTCAAATCCCACTGCGGTGGGGGATGTCTAAATGGGGGCTTGAGTAAAAAGATACCTTTAAGGAATGCTTTACAAAGTTTATGAGACATAATGGAGGAGTCTGCCAAGCCAACATGAAAATTTGAAATGGCTGCTAACTGGACTCTGATAGTGGAGGAAGAAGAACCTGAATGAAAGAGTTTGGCCAAAAAATCTAAGACCGATTGGTTAAGAGCCACAAATGGGTCTATGTTCCTAGATTTTGCCCAGAAGGAAAAACGTTTCCATTTGCTGGCATAAATCCTCCTGGTAGATTTGTGAGAAGCTAAAATGATGTCACGTACCAAATGGGAGATAAAGGGAAGCCTGGCTAAGGTTGGAAGTGGAGCAACCAAGCTGTGAGGTTGAGACAGGGGAGAGATTGGTGCAGCTTGCCAGACTGATGGGTCAAGAGATCTGGAACTGGGTCCAGATGTCAGGGCTGCTCCAAGAGGTAACGGTGCAGGAATGGAAACCATATTTGTCGAGGCCACTACGGAGCAATGAGGATCATGGTGGATCTCAAGGCGGTAGCTTTCTGAATCAACTGAGTGATTAATGGAAAGAGGGGAAAGGCGTACAGGAGACCCCGGGGCCAATCGTGGATTAGAGCGTCTCTGGGAGGGTGGCCGGGAAGTGTGAGAAAAATTTGTGGCATTTGCTGTTCTGGGGTGTAGCGAAAAGATCGCAGCAAGGCTGACCCCATTTTTTGAAAATTTCTTCCACTACTGACAGCTTGAGAGACCACTCGTGCGGCATGAGAATGGCTCTGCTCAGCCTGTCCGCTATGACGTTGGACTTCCCGGGGATATGCGTTGCTATCAGAAACCGTTGAGAGGAGATCGCCCACTGCCAAAGTCTGAGTGCTTCTCGACATAAGGGATAGGACTTGGTTCCACCCTGCTTGTTGATGTACCACACTACGGACATATTGTCCGTCTGAACTGCAATTGTCCCGATGGGAAGAGAGTCCTGAAGGGCTTGCAACGCTAAAAGAACTGCTCTCATCTCTAGGACATTGATGTGCAGATGGCACTCTAGAGGTTGCCAAGTGCCCTGGACCGTCCTGCCCTGAAAATGCCCCCACCCGATCAGGGAGGCATCCGTTGTCACTGTAGCAACTGGTGGGGGGGGGGCAAAGGGTCTTCCCTGAGACACTTGAAGGGAGACCATCCACCAAGACAGGTGTTTCTTATATAATTGGGTTATCAAAATGTAGTGCGACATCGGGAGCTGCTGGAAGGACCACTGAGAGAAGAGCATCCATTGCAGGAGTCGCATGTAGAATCGAGCTAAGGGAAGTAACATAATGGCAGCCGCCATGAGACCTAGAGTCTTCAGGACAAACTTGGCCTGAATTTTGTTGTTCTGAAGCAGGATATGAACATGTTCGCGAATATCTGAGATTCTTTGAGGCGTCAGTTTTGCAGAGAGTTCTACTGTGTCTAATATGGCACCTATGAAGGTAATAGACTGACAAGGCAACAAGGCAGAATTTTCGAAGTTTATGGAGATACCTAGCTCTTCGCAAATCTGAATGGTGTAATATCTGGATTGAATAAGTTGATGCCTGGTGGTGGCGGTAAGGAGCCAGTCGTCTAGATATGGAAACACCTGGAATCCTTGATGCCTCAGATGAGCCGTAACCACTGCCACGCATTTGGTGAACACTCGGGGGGGGGCTGTAGTGAGACCAAAGGGCAGGGCCCTGAACTAGTAGAGACTGGCTCCCAGCCGGAAGCGGAGAAACCTTCTGGAGCGTCTGTGCATTTTGATGTGGTAGTACGCATCCTGAAGGTCTGTAGAGCACATCCAATGGTCCTGACCCAAAAAGGGTAGAATGGACTGTAGCGTGATCATCCGGAACTTCGTTCTTTGAACAGACTTGTTCAGTCTGCTGAGATCCAAAATTGGTCTCCAGTCCCCTGTCTTTTGGTACTAAAAATAACTTGGAGTAGATTTCGGATCCTTGCTGGTCTGTTGGGACTGGCTGGATGGCCCTTTTTCTTAGCAGTTTTGAGATTTCTAATACTGCTTGTTCCCTTAGACTGGGTGGAACATCTGGAAGGGGCCTGTTTGGCTGTTTGGGGGTGTGGACAAAGGGAATTTTGTAACCCTCAGATATGATCGACCGTACCCATGTGTCTTCAGTAAGGGAAAGCCAGGCTTTTGGGTACAGTGATAATCTTCCCCCGACTGCCTCAGAAGGTGGACAGTCGGGCAGCTTCTCAGGGATGCTGGAAGGGTTGGCCAGAGACAGCTTCTCTGCTACCCTGATTCTGCGGACCCCCTCTGCCCCTGGGGTGGCGTCTATTGTTCCCCCCCTGCCTCTAGAGGGGAACTCGCCTCGTGCATCCGGCGTGACTCCCTGTGGTTTGCGGAACCACATTTTTCCACCCTTCTGACCTTTGGGGTATGGTCTGGATGGGGTGGAAAAACGGACTCCCACGGCAGAGAGAGCCTTGCCGTCTTGTTCGCATCTGGTCAAAGTATCCTTCACCTGAGGTCCAAACAACGCCGAACCATCAAAGGGAGAGTTGGTGAAGGATGCCTTGAAGGAGTCAGCAAAGTTACAAAGCCGCATCCAGGCATGTCGTCTTAAGGCCATACCTGTGCCTGCAGCCCTACTTGCCCCAACGGCCACATAAGAAATAAGCCGCATGGAGGAGTTAATCGAGTTTAGGGGTGCCAGCTGGTAGTTGATTTTGTCCTGAGACCCCGCAGCTGTTGGATCCTGTTGAGTGTCACCCATTTCTCTGAGCAAGTCTCTTTGAAGACGGGTGAAATGACGCAAGTAATTCAGCGACCGCATGGTAACGGTCGCTGAAGAAAACATCTGCTTGCCGTACCTATCCATGGACCTAGATTCCTTATTAGGAGGATGGATAGGTACCGAAGGATCAGCCAGTTCCTTCTTTGTGGCTGCAGCCACCACCATGGCATCAACAGGGACACTCTTGGTTAAAAACTGTTTATCAGCAGGGGCTGTGATAAATTTTGAAGGCCTCCGTGGGGTTGGTTCCATCGAGTCAGGGGCCATCCATGCCTTCCTGGCCACCACTTCCATACGGGGGGTCAAAGGGCAGACACACCCAGGAGGTGGAAGGGCGAGAACCAAACGCCTCTACGTAGACCGACTCGTCCTCAGAAGGATTGAGGGTAGACCAGTTCCCCCTCTGCTTGAGGATCTCAAGGATGTCAGAGGAGACATCCTCAGAGGGGGATCTTGGGACCCCCTTCGACTCATCCAAGTCTGTATCAGATGTGACGGACTCAGGGGAGTCCAGATGCTTCCTCTTACATTTCCACTTCTGAGGGGGCTCCCCTGACGGATCAGGGGAGGCCTCAGAAGAGGAGGATGCTCCCAATGGGGGCCCCTGAGGCGTAGGATCTCTGCGGTCAGGGTCGAGAGGATGAGTGGAGACCGTAGCAGGCACTACAGTGGGAGGAGCTGAAGGAGCCAACCGAGGAACAGGCACAGGGGCCAGCACACTCCTCATGACCTTGAAAGCACCCCTAATCAGGCAGAGAAGAAGGTCCTCGCTCCAAAGAGATAAGAACCCCTCCCGGCACCGAGAGGGATGGCTCCGAGGCAGATTTCGGAGCCGAACTCACCTGCGCTGAGGCTCCGAGAGGGAGAATGAGGTCGGACAAGGGTCCGATGCCACTCGCCCCGTCGGAGCTGACGAGGGAGTCACGGTGTCTGGATCCTTCCAAGGATGGCACCATAGAAGAAATCTGAGCCAACGACAGAGCGGAAATGGGTGGTATCGGCTCCGTGTCGACGGTCCCGGCTCCCACAAACTCCGGCTCCGAACTCAGGGAAAGAGTCGGAGGAGGAATCGATGATGGAATGGGGATAGCCACTGTCTGCTGAGAAGGGCTATGAAGCATCTGGGCCAGTGCCTGCGACTTAAGGAGTCTAATAACCACCCTCTCGAGGTCATGGTCCGAAAGCCTGGAAGACCGAGAGGAATGGGACCGGTGACTGCGCTCCGAAAGCAAAGGAGATCTCGGAGCCAAACGGACCGACTCCAAAGAGGGGGACCTGGAGCGCTTACTGGTCAAAGTCGGTTCCGACAAAACTATCGGAGCCAACTGAGATTTTGAAACGTCGGCTCCAGTCGGAGCTGATGCAGAAGTAGCACCACTGGTCGGAGGCTCTAAACTTGGAGCAGACGATTTAGTGGGCTTAGAAGGCTTGCCCGACGAAGACTTGGCTGGGGAGCATTCAGGATTCAATAAGCCACTCAAAAGAAATTTGTTTCTGCATTCCTGCAGGACTCTTGGACTGAATGCATGGCAGACAGAACAAGAGTCCTGCAGGTGCAGAGGGCCTAGGCAATACACGCAAGAAGTGTGACCGTCTGTCAGACATTTTCTGACAGCACGAGTCACACTTCTTGAAGCCTGAGACCTTGGACTCGGACATAATGGTGGAACACACCCAAACCACCACACACACACACACACCACAGTAAATAAAAAAACCTAGTTCAGTCACTGCACCACACCAAAGACTAAGACTACAACTAACACAGACTAACAAATTTACCCAAACTAACTTGGCCCTAAGGCCTAGATATACAAGGGGAAGGAAGGGCTGAGGGGATAGAAAATAGACCCTAAAGGGGACTATACAAAGCGGGTTACTCTAAGAGGGGACAAGGGGTATAACGAACACTAACCCTGAAATAAAAGGGAAAAAATCTTACCCAAAAAGCTGTTGTTTTTTTTTTTGAAAAATTACCAGAGAGCCGGCAAAAACGCAACCTCGCAGCTAAGCGGCAAATGAGATCTGGGTAGTTAGCGCCTAGCATTGTGGGATACAGGGTTACCTCGAGCCGGTAAAAATAGCTCTCGAGCTTTGATATAAGCAGAGTCGGAGCAGAGAATCAGCTCCGAACCCATCTAGCAAGAATGAAGGCGAGATTGACAACTTAACATTGAGGTCATTATGCAAGCTATCCCAGCAGTAATATTTGCAATACTAATTAAAGAACTCTGAGAGGGACAGAGCATTCTGTAGTCTGTCTTGGACCTGAACAGAAGACCCATTCACCACACATTTTGCCTTGCTCCAAGTCAGTCTAGGCAACAGTATAATTACTCTTAGATATAGTCAGGAATATAGCAACACTTACATTTAGATATTTTTCTTTAAGACTGACCGGCAATGCTGTTTTAAATATTTCCTGCGATTCTGAACTCTGATGTCACTGTAATTATGTACAGAGTAGTTTCCTGTTATTTTATTAAATATATTTAAACCTTTCGTTGTGGCTGATCTGTCTAGAGATATTCAAGTTCTGTGAGTACTTGCATATTTGGTGACACTGTGCAGGCCACTCCTAATGAGCCTTACTCTTGGTCAAACTACCATTGGTATTAACATTACACAGTAAGATTGGACACCCTTTAAGGGCCTTAAAATAGCTGATAAGGTGTGGCTGGTGGCAGTGACAGCTACCTTATAGTCTGGGCAAAAGGGGACATAGCTAGTAAACCTGTGCCATCCTCTACCAGGTGCTTGTGTGTATAAATCAAACCTCAAAGAGTTTGCGTGTCAGCTACTTGGGCAGCGACACAAAGCAGTGGTTGGACAGAGGGTGCTAGAGGTCTTGACTTGCCACTCAGCTGAGATCTCAACTCTATAGCTGTGTCAGTGGGAGTCTTATTGGGGATCTGGAGAAAGAGAGAAACCAGCCCCAGACTGACTGTGGTCTCTGTGTGCCCTTAAGGGAAGTTGCACTTGATGCAGAGAGCTGCATCTGGAAATACTGTGTGTACTTGTAAATCCCCTACAGGTGCCAGTGGTGAGGACTGAGGCTCCTTGACTACTGACTCGGTGGTGGGGCATCAGTGTAGTTATATTGGCCAGAGGGCTCATTCGGTCTTCAGTATTTCCAGCGCTAGTATAAATCTGGCACATTTGCACAGAGCTATTTGCTGTGCCAGTGCACCGTACAGACACAAACATCCAGAAACTTTTAGTTATGTACTTACCATAACTTCTGATGTATGGGATCCATCTCGCGTACATTCATAACTGATGGGTTCGGAGCCGATCCCTCGGCTCCGACTCGGCCACTATATAGTAGAACGAAGTCTCTAATTGGCTGGGCTACCCCTTATCCCAGAATGCACCACGCCTGCTTCCCCAGATCTTGTTTGTTCGCTTTTATATACCTACATCCAGGCACAGAAACATACCAACTGTAACAAACTAAAGTCCTTCAAGAGAAAAACTCAGTAAGTAGCAACATTTCCTCCAAGTCCAATGGGAAGGGGGAAGGAGGGCGGGTACGTATGAATGTAGGCGAGATGGATCCCATACATCCGAAGTTATGGTAAGTACATAACTAAAAGATGTAATGGGATCCTATCTCGCCTACATTCATAACTGATGGGACAGCATCCCTAGCACCTAAATCCCTGGTGGCTCATTGGAAAACACTCCTAAGAACTGTGGAACCAAAGGAAGCTCTACCTCGAGAAGCCACATCTATCTTGTAATGAGAAATAAAGGTGTGCGGAGAAGTCCAGGTAGCAGCCGCACAGATATCATCTATCGATAATTTGGAGTGAAATGCTACAGAAGTAGCCATTGCCCTGGTAGAATGAGCCTTGACTGGGAATGGTAGCTCTTTGCCGGACTGTGAATAGATGAAGGAGATGCAATCTTTAATCCATTTGGCTATGGTGGTTTTAGCCACCGGTTGACCCAACCTATTTTCCGCAAAGGACACAAACAGCTGATCTGACTTTCGTGTCTGATTGGTCCTACTTAAATAAAAAAGCAGTTGTCTGTGAACATCCAACTGATGGAAAATATATTCTGCGCTATTGGAGAATTTGGGAAAAAACACCGGGAGCTTCAAGGATTGTTGAATGCATAAGGGGGATGCTACCTTGGGCAAGAAAGAGGGATTTAACTTGAGAGACACTCTGTCTTTGTGAAAAGTCAAATAAGGAGGATTAGAACGGAGAGCCTGAAGCTCTGAGACCCGCTTGGCAGAGGTTATTGCCACCAAAAAAGCGGTTTTCCAAGATAGAAATTTTAAATCACAAGTAGCTGCTGGTTCAAAGGGACGGGCAGTTAAAGAAGCTAGAACCATATTCAGATCCCAAGGGGGCGCAGGATGGGCTATTGGGGGCCAAAGGAGCCACGCTCCTTTAAGGAAAGATTTGCAAAGCCTGTTTGCCATTAAGGAAGGCTCAAAGGAGACATGAAAATTAGAGATAGCCGTCAGTTGGACTTTAATTGTGGAAACTGAAGAGCCCAAATAAAACAAAGAAGCCAGGAATTCTAAAACCTGAGGTACTGGGGCGGTAAGGGGGTCTATACCTCGTTGCTGGGCCCAAAGAGCAAACCTCTTCCACTTGCTAGAATACAGTTTAATAGTGGAAGGTTTGTGAGAAGAGGACAAAATGTAGATGACGTCTGGAGAAAAAGAGTGATCTCTGACTAAGGTTGGGAAGTGGAGTAACCAAGTGGCCAACCTCAAGGATCTGAGGGATGGGTGAGACTGCCCCAACTGATGAGTCAACAGGTCGGGCACTAGGTCCAGAAACCATGGGCCCTCCACCGCATACCTCAGAAGGAAGGGGAACCAAACCTGACGAGGCCAGTGTGGAGCGATCAAAATCATGTCGCTCCCTAGATAAATCGCCTTCTGTATCACCTTCGGGAGAAGGGGAACTGGAGGGAAGGCGTAAAGTAGACCGGGGGGCCAACTGTGAGCTAGAGCGTCCCTGGGAATCTGCCCCTGAGAGGGAGTCAGAGTGAAGAAGTCCCTGCATTTCGCATTGTGAGGACTGGCGAACAAAAGGGAGGCCCCACTTGGCGAAGATGTTTGCAGCCACCCTGTCGTTGAGGGACCACTCGTGGGGTAACAGGAGAGTTCTGCTCAGCCTGTCTGCAATCACATTGGATTTCCCCGGAATGTGCGTTGCCACCAGGAAAAGCTGGGTAGAAATCGCCCAATGCCACACTCTAATGGCCTCTCGGCAAAGAGGGTAGGACCTGGTTCCGCCTTGCTTGTTTATGTACCAGACTACCGACATGCTGTCGGATAGGATCGCAATAGTACCACGTGGAAGAGCATGATGAAGTGCTTGCAACACCAGTAGCACCGCTCTGATTTTTAGGATATTGATATGCAAGTGCATTTCATGAGCCTGCCACGTGCCTTGGACAGACCTGTCCAGATAATGACCCCCCCCCCACCCTGTCTGGGAGGCGTTCGTGGTCACCGTGGCGACGGGAGGCTGAAGGGCAAAGGGTCGCCCCTGGTCCAGGTTGGACCGAAGCAGCCACCAACGTAGGTCCCGACGGCAAATTTTGGTAATCTGGACCAAATGGTTCAGGGGAAGTTCCTGAAAGGACCATTGAACTGACAGTAGCCATTGCAGCACCAGCATGTGCAGTCTGGCTAAGGGGACTAGTAGAATAGTCGAGGCCATCGTGCCCAATAACTGCAGAATCAGTCTGGCCTGAACTCGTGATCTGGGTAACAGGGTTTGAGCCTGAGACTGCAGGACCTGAATCCTTTCTAGAGGCAAGAATGCCCGCATTCTTCTTGTGTCTAGCTCTGCGCCTATAAATGTAATACGCTGAGACGGCTGCAGCACAGATTTTCCCCAATTGAACGTGATTCCTAGTGAATGACCCAAACTGACTGTGGTCATAGCCGAACTAATAGATGCTTGGAGGTGGCAGTAAGGAGCCAGTCGTCTAGATAGGGAAACACTTGGAATCCTAGACTTCTCAAGTGAGCTGTCACCACTGCCAGACACTTGGTGAACACCCTGGGGGCTGTGGTGAGACCAAAGGGCAGTGCTCGGAACTGGAAATGACTGGTTCCCAGGCAGAAGCGTAAATGACTCCTGGACTCGACTTATCAGAATGTGATAGTAAGCGTCCTTGAGATCTATGGAGCACATCCAGACATCCTTCTCCAATAACGGGAGAATGGACTGAAGGGTCACCATTCGGAATTTGGATTTTTTACAAAGCGATTCAATGAGCTGAGGTCCAAAATGGGCCTCAAGTCCCCTGTCTTTTTTGGCACCAAAAATAGTCTTGAGTAAGTTCCTGATCCGATCTGGTCGGCGGGGACAGGCTGGATGACTCCTTTTCTTAGCAGCTTTGAAACCTTGACCGCTGCTTGATCCCGCTGACTGGGTGGCACATCCGGGATTTTCTTGATAGGTAGAGGGGGGATCTTGGTAAAAGGGATGAGATAGCCTCCGGTTATGGTTCGGAGCACCCACTGATCCTTGGTGATAGATTCCCAAGCCTGTGGGTGTTCCGCAAAATGACCCCCGACTGACTCCGGAGATGCGCAGTCGGGCCACGTCTCAGGGACGGGGAGCGTAGGATGAACCACGAAAGGAATCGCGGTCTCCAGAGTTATGGGGGCCTCTGCCGCCTCTGAGGCGGCGTCTTCCTGAATCCCCCTCCCCTGCCTCTAGAGGGGGATCACTTGGGAGTAGGGAAAGACCTTTGAGATTTCCTGAACCACATTTTCCCTCCTCTCTGGGCCTTGGGGTAAGGTCTAGAAGGAGCGGAAAAACGGGCCCCCAAGGCAGTCAAGGTCTTGCCCTCCTGCTCGCACCGAGTCAGTGTGTCCTTCACCTTGGGTCCAAACAGGGAGGACCCATTAAAAGGGGCGTCGGTGAAGGAAGACTTAAAAGCCTCCGCAAAGGGACACAAGCGCAACCAGGCGTGTCTTCTAAGAGCCACACCTGTTCCCGCTGCTTTACTCGCCCCTTCGGCCACATATGAGATGAGCCTCATGGACGAGTTGACTATCGAAGATAGGGTAGTCATCTGGGCGCCAACAGTTTGGGCTAACGCCTCAGGAAGGTTACCCGTAAGAGACTCTCCTAACTCTTTGAGGAGGTCCCTTTGGAGCCTGGTGAAATGACAAAGGTAATTCAGCGACCGCAGGGTAAAGGCCGCTTGAAGAAAGGGTACGCTTCCCGTACCTATCCATGCTCCTGGAATCCTTATTAGGAGGGTGAATAGACGTTGAAGCCTCTGCCACGTCCTGAGTGGCAGATGCCACCACCATCGCATCGACTGCAACTTCTTTGGTCAAAAATTCCTTTTGAGGAGGGGCTGAGGAGAACTTGTTAGGCCTGGCGGGCACCGATTCCACAGAATCAGGGTGTTCCCACACCCTTCGAGAAACTAAATCTAGCAATTCATCGAAGGGTGGAGACACCCAGGAGGCAGAGGGCTGGGCCCCAAAAGCCTTGAGGAAGACTGACTCCTCTGCGGAAGGGGTTTTGGACTGCCAATTGCGCCTCTGTCTCAGGATCACGAGGATATCTGAGAATGAGACGTCATCCGAGGATGATTTTGGGGACCCCTCCGCATCAAGGTCAGTATCTGAAGTGATAGACTCCTCCTGGGAGTCAATGTGCTTCCTCTTGCACAATTTCTTCCTTGGAGGTTCATCCGAAGCCGATTCAGAAGGACCTCCCGGGAGAAGGGAACCCCCCAAGGGGGTATCCTCAGGCCCTGGGGCCCCGCTGTCGTGGGAATGAAGCACACCAGAAGCACCAGTTCCCAAGTCTAGGGACGGTGAGGTAGAGACTTGCTGAGCCGGCAAGGACATGGCCAGTGCACTCCTCATGGCCTCAAAAGCAGGACCTCCAGACTCTACGGAGGATACCGGCTGAGAGACCACGACGGTACTGGGAATCCCTGCGGCCGACGCTCCGAGGGGAAGACTAGGCACCGAAGCTACCAGTTCCAAAGTGTTCCCCTCGGCCCCGACCGAGGAAGTCCCGGTACCGAACCCTGACGCCGAGGACAGGGTAGGAATGATGGTCGGAACAGAGAGGCTCCGAGGGAGTCTCTGTTCCGACTGGACGACTCTGCTCTACCATCACCGACTCCAACGGCTCCGAGGAGGTTGGAGGAGGAATCGGATGTGTCGAAGTGGGGATCGGCTCCGGAGCCGAGTGGGCTGGAGCAGAGACCATTTTTGCAAAAACCGGGGACTGGAAAAGCCTCTGGATAACTCTGTCCAAATCTGAGTCAGACAACCTGGAGGATTTAGAGGAAATAGATGGGGGCCGAGACTACTCTCGGCTCCGAAAGACCAGGGGACCGGCTCCGAAATGGCTCCAACACTATCGGCACCGGATCCGGAACCGTATGTATAAGTATCGGCGCCGAAGGGGACTTCGGGGCTGAGGGAGGAGAGTCTGAGCTGCACACCTCCAACGGCTCCGAGACCAACGGAGTCGAAGCAGATGATTCGCCTCTCGATCCCCCAACCTGCGGCTCCGACACCAATGGAGCCAAGGAAAGAGGTATCGAGGCAGACCCTTCCACCCGAGGCTCCAAAGCCATTGGAGCAGAGGAAGAAGTGGTCGACCTATGCTTCTTGGAAGTCGGTTCAGACGGACTGGTCGGAGCAGACGACCTTTTCTTTTTAGAAGCTGGAGAGGAAGGAGAAGCCAAAGCTTCCTCAAAGGAGGGCTTAATAAGGCCCTTAAGTATCAACTTATTTTTACGTTCTTGAAGGACCCTAGAGGAAAAAGCATGACAAACACTACACGTTTCCTGTAAATGTTTCGGTCCTAAACAATATACACAAACAGCATGGCTATCAGTAATAGACATTTTGTAGTTACACTTGGTGCACTTTTTAAAACCAGACTTCTGAGTCTCTTTCGACATCCTGTCACACCACAGTTTTACCACAACGAAAAAAACAACCTTCACTAGGGCACGAGCCCTTTGACTCAAATGGGACTGGCCCGAGATACAGCACCCAAAACGGGCAGAAGCCCTCTAACAAACGGGCTTATCCCGATAAAACAGAACGTACAGTAAGACAAATATAGCACACCCACACACAAATAAGGGCAAGGGCCCTCTAAACGGGCCTTGCCCGGTAAATAGAAAAAAATACCAATCACACCAACAAAGTTTACACACACATGTAAAGCTGTTAAAACAGCTGTTTGTTAAATTTATGAAGAAAGCCCTAGGTCAAAAGACCAAAAAGTAACCAAAAAACTACTTGGCTCCAGCCAAGTCGAGATCACGTCTAGCTTGAAAAGCGGCAAACGAGATCTGGGGAAGCAGGCGTGGTGCATTCTGGGATAAGGGGTAGCCCAGCCAATTAGAGACTTCGTTCTACTATACAGTGGCCGAGTCGGAGCCGAGGGATCGGCTCCGAACCCATCAGTTATGAATGTAGGCGAGATAGGATCCCATTACATCATTTATTTTCATTATACTGTGAAGGTTTACTCAGCCAATTACCTTATTATAGTACCCAGGACTATTACTGCTCAGACAGCATCTGATTTGGATCTGGGTAGCATTTGCAGGTTAGGCAAGATGCAGATTACCCCACGTATGCACACTTCCCTCATCTGTTTACAAACACCCTCACCTCCTATTCCTTTCAAGTACACATTAGGACCTACAACAATAAATGGGCACTTTCCTGCCATCTCTACATCCAGCCTGACAACTTAATTCACGAATAGACAAATACAGCATGTGAGATGCAGGTACACATGGACACTGGAGGCTAGACACAAAAAGCAACAAACAGGTTATCAGTAGCTCAGACACATCACACCGCACCCACAGAGGACCACACACACAGACCCACATATGCGAGGGTGCTCCCATGTAGCTTACCCAAACCTCAAAGGCCTAACAGGAGTAGTCCTCAAACTCCACATTTACAGAAAAGATAATTCCCATCACAACACACTGTGCCTCAGCTACCAAGACCATAATGCAAAACACTCCACGACCCAATATTCTGGTCGCAGGAGACTCTATTGAGACACACACTGATGTCCCTCTTACCAGGCTGAATAAGGGGAAAGTTAGTTAGTTGCCTGTCTGGGGCCAGAATTTGCCAGATCACACAAGCACTCAGGTCACTTATCCCCAAGTACTAGTATGACTCTGCCATAGCCCATGTAGGCATGAATGACCCAAGATGGGCCTCCTTGGACTATATGGAGAGAGATGCAATTAAGCTTTCAATGCGTCACAGGCAGGTATGAGCCTAGCAATGAGCAGCCTTCTACAGTCTCCAATGAAGATGCCACAACACCAGCAGAAAATGACTGACTAACAATTGACCTGGCTACTGGTGTCATTCCAAAGGGGCGCAATACTTGTCCAGCCTAGTTGGACATGGTTGATAGGCCAGGATGCTTTGCCAGGGATGGTCTTCACCTATCACCTCTAGGCTTGTGGATATTGGCCAAAACATTATCCATCCCCATAGTGCCTTTACATACTGTCAGACAAACCTTCCAACATAATAAAAGCTACTCAGGGCAAATTAAAGTGGTTATTGCTCAATGCTAGGAGCCTCAACAAGAAAATGCACTCCCTGGAAGCTTTCTACACCCTGAAGAATGCTGATTTCTGTGCAGTTACTGAAACATAGTACAAATCCATAGAAAGCACTCCAGCAGTGCATGGATAAAATGCCTTTAATACATTCAGACCACCCACTGAAAATGAAAGAGCTAAAGGTGAAGGTGTATCTATCTACATAAAGGATAAGCACACCTCAAGGCTGGTTGAACAGTATGACATGTTTGAGCTACTCCATGTCCAACCAACCATGGGGAAATTCATTACCATATTCTTGCTAACTACAGGTCCCCCACCATAAACCAAGAAAACCCATACATCATACCTGAAGTTACTAGAATCACTTACCATCAACCCCAATATAATCCTCATGGGAGAGTTTAACTACCCTTCCAATAATTGGGAGACGTACATTACCACTGACATGCAGGCTAAAGATTTCTTGACTTTGTAAATTCAAATGCCCTAGAGCAGCTGGTCTGCATTTCCACTAGGGGAGCAAATATCCTAGACCTGCTACTCACAAATATGGGAGAGTGCCGCACCCCTCCTAGTGTTGTCCTTGTTAGTAAGGCAGATCACAATGCGGTCCCCCTTGAAACAAAGGTAAAATTAGTCCCCCACCTAACCCAAAAAATTTAAGAACTTCTCCAAGGTAAATTACCCCCTACTAAGGGATGGCATAGCTAGTTTCCAAACTCAATGAAAATCCAGAAAACAAACTTGTGCAGAGGCATACACAAAAGTCATGAATGACCATATAAACTGCATAAAAACGGTAGTACCAGACCAAAACAAACCCAGGTCAAACTGCAAAAACACCACGCTGGTGGACCCCTAGTACTTGCAGGCTGAACAAAAGAAAAATCCTGTCGAGAAGTAAGAGGGAACATGCACAACAGAGAAAAGTCCCTCACTAGTCTAAACAAGCGAGTCTGGGTACTAGTCAAGTCTCTGAAAGCAGACTGAGGTAAAAATAGCCTCCAAAGCTTAGGATAACCATAAGGCATTTTTCAGTTATGTCTGCAAACTAAAGAGCAATGCCCAGTAATGTGTGGAATTGGTTGTGGATGGCATCGCCAATACTCAGCCAGAAGACATAGCAAATCTGCTGGCCCACAAATACAGCTCAAATTTCACCTACCCATAACCCTCCAGTTCTCCCCTAAAAAACAGCCTCCACCACTCCACCACCAATCACCACTAAATAACAGGCTGCCGCTTCAATTTCTAAAGCTAAACATACAGCTTCAATGGGGTTTGATAATATACCAGACTGCCTCAAACAAGCTTAAATCATGACTTATTACGCCTATTAGGATCTCCGCTTAACCACAGCCTATGGACTGGCTGTGTCCCAATAGAGTGGAGGCAAACAGTTATCCCGCAGCATAAAGGGAGGACCATCTACTGACCTGGGAAATTTCAGACCCATAAGTTCGATTAGTTTTTCATGTAAGGCCACGGAAAGAATAATCATGGATCTAATAAATGACATAGGAAACCTCCAAACATTGGACCCGACCAATTCAGCTGTCAAGAGCAGGTCATGCCTATTGAATCTGGTGGACAACTTTGATAAAGTCACCATGGCCATGAATGAGGGTAAAACACGCCTACCACGACCTGGCCAAGGCATATGAACATCTTCCATTCAGGCTTTATAAACTCACAAATCTGCACATAAATCCTTGTCACCTGATGGTTAGCCAATTGGCTCACAGACAGGATACGTATGGTTAAAGTGTGTGAATCCAGATCCAGCAAGAGGCCACTTACTAGCGGTGTGCCACAGGGCTCAGTACTGGGACCACTCTTGTTCGGAATATACTTTTCTGAAATAAATGCAAATGTGGAAGCCTTCCAGATGACAGTCTGTTAATGACTGCAACCTGGGGGCAATCACAGAATCCCCCAACAATGCAGATGCCCTTCAACAGGGTCTAGATCAGACAAATGTTTGCAGCAAGAACCACGGCCTAAAACTGAATGTAAAAAATGCATTATACCCTTTAGGGAAGTCAAATACCCCTATAAATTACATCAATAGCACTCCCCTTAGAGTGGGCTCGGAGATGAGAGATGTAGGTACGCAGACAGTAGACTGAACGTTGACAATCATGCATCCAGAGTGGTGAGGAAATCCTTTTTTGTGGCATAACTTACAAGTAAAGGTATGGCAGCCAGAACCAAGGAAATTATAGTCCTCGCTGTACTCTGCCATCATTAGACAAGTAATCTAGTACAATGCACCATTTGGTATGTACTTGACTAGGCACTTACAGCAGATGGACTGACCTCAGAGTTTTCTCACAAAGAAAATACAGGGTGTAAGCAACAAACTATGCAGACAGCCCTATCACTTTACTTTGACTGCTACAGACTACTAAGGGTGAGCTATGACTGACCTACAAGGTACTATCAAAATCCAGCCATGATGGAGCTGCTACATATCCGCAAGTCAAACAGCACGAGTGTGACTTGATCTAGGGATCTAAACAGTCAGCGTCCCACACAAAACATGCTGGAGACAGATGCGTGTCTCAGAGATTACCCCTTCTTTGGAACAGGTTTCCTACTCACATTAAGCAAAGCCCTTCCCTGTCCCTCTTCATGCACTGTTTTGATAAATAGAGCAAATTCCCACCTGGGCAATGCCTATGTGTTTATGGACAGGGGAAATCTAAGATGCACAATGCACAGGGACAAATCCTTGATATCCTCTTGCCCCTAGGGGCCATATCTTCTTCTTTTGGCTTTTCCTGGCTAGGGGTCGCCACAGCGCATCACCTGTCTGCTCATGACTGGCAGTGGAGTTTTACAGTGTCGAGTTGCCAGCCCGGCGCCCAACCTTCCACAGAAGGCACACACATACTCACGCACGCCTAGGGCCAATTTGGAGTGTCCAATCCACCTACAGCATGTCTTTGGGATGTGGGAGGAAACCGGAGCATCCGGAGAAAACCCACGCGACCACAGGGAGGACATGCAGACTCCACACAGAAATTGGGTTATATTGTCTATGCTTGTAATGGCCCTTAAGCCATTAGCCTAGTCAACTCCTATGAATCTACAAAACATCCTAGACACCCCATGCATAAATTTATCCTAATCATCTCACTGATTAGGTTAACAGACAGCCTAAATGCCAATTCAGAACTTAAAGGTGCATTAAAATTTCAGCTTTTAAATCATGAAAGCTCTAATGGTATAATCAGGCATACAACATAGCAGCAGCAGTTCTCAAGACTATCTGTACATTCCATCACACCTCACAAAGTTTGTTTTAAAACCAGAGTCAAATTAGTAAAAAATTAATTCATACAAGACTTCTGCTCTGCAGCAGGTAAGGATGCAGTAAAATCATCCAAATGGTACAACTCCCTGTAAAATAGATTTCCCTTTACAGCCTTGATAACTTAACATTCTTAAGGCTAGTTTAACAGAAAAAGGCATCCATTTGCCCTGAAGATCTCACCATTTTCCCTCTATCACAGGATACTGGATTATATGAAGTCAAAGACTTATCTGAGTAGGCAGTCTGATGAAACAGCTGGATCAGCAGTCAAATCAAAAAAGAGCCTAGTCATATTCAAGAAAATCCTCTATTTTCTGAGTCTAAGGAACTGCTAAAAATAGATACTGGTGTCCTTCAGACAGATTTATAGACCTCTTCCAAGGATAGTAATGGAAGGGGGATAGCCACAGAATTGGGTACAAGGTCATATAGCCTGCATAGCTACAGGGTAGTTCCTAATGCTCTTAAGCAAAATCACACTAGAAATTAGATTTCTGCATCATTCTCTGAGAAAGAAAGGTCTTTATCCAAACTGGCACTAAAGCCATTTATGAGAATACAACCACCAGAATATGCGGTCTGCAGAAAACTTAAAAGATAGACAGATAAGCCTTATAAACTGCTATAATCTGAAGAAGCTTGTTTCTTTTTCTTGCAAAATTCATTACTAGATAAAATTTATAAGGACAGAGTGTTGTGTCTTGTAAGGGGTCTCTTACCCAGGACTACTACTTCACCTAAAGTGTTAGTTTCTCCCATAAATGAAAAAGGTACTGCAACAGTTCAAGAAGATGTGCCTAAGCCCCCTTTCCACAGTAGTTTGTAAACTACACTACAGGAAGATAGGGAAAAGGATTAGTGGTCTGAAGGTCAGGCAGTGTCCGTAACAAAATTACCCAAAATAGGTAGAGGGATATTTTTATTTAGCACTTTTTTCTTCTTTCCATGTGCAACCAGATTTTAAAGGGGGAGGGGGACTACAGTTAGGATCCATCAAGTCAGGGGAATTACACCAGCCAGAACAATGACCGATATTACTGGATAATTTACCACAATAAGCATAAGACATTCTAGTAATACGCATGTCCAACACAACTAAACTCTGCCTAACTATGCTATTATCACAATTTAAAAGGTATTCAGAATTCTTTTACAACGGACAGAAATTAAAGAATTTCCAGTAAACAAGGACAAAACATCAAAACAAGCAAGGTGCTAAGCCAGTGTTAAAAAATAGCTCCAGCTCCACACTCAAACCATGTTTGACTGCCATGAACAACATTTAACTATATAAAGAATATTTTGCCAGAAAGAGTAAAATCTCCACAGTACATTCAAACTTCATCTGCAGTAACATCCTGATCAGATGTTAGAGAACTATGTTATGCAATATAGTATGTGCATAAATGCTAAAAAAAAAAATCCAAGCTCTGCAATATTCGCCTGTCAAAGGATGAAAATAAAGCAGAACAGTAAAGACAAGCCTCTAGTGTCTTAACAGCACACTGACTTTGATACAAATTAAAGTTTCCTCAGTAAGAGTAAAAATATTAAATACAGAAGACTTAACGCTGTTACTAGCAGAAATTCTCAAAGAAATTACTGTAAACAGAAAAAAACACTAAAAAATGACAAAAGTAGAAATAACAAATCTAATAAAATGAGAGGAAGGAGATCCAATATTGCTCATCAGAGCAGTATGCCAGGGAAATGAGCACTGGATCCTGTGAAGGGTCAATTTTCTTCTTTGGACAGCAGAAGGACTGGCACTCATTATGGCAGCTGTGGGCTTCTCTCTCAGGAAATGCCCAGCCATCAGGGGAGGCTGAGCTTTCAAAAGCTGCTCAGTACTGTGCTACCTTGTGATAACAGAAAATGCCACTTGAAGTTGAGGAAATAAAGAAGATCCACTGCATTGTCTGCACATTCAGTATTTGGTCATTTAGGATGCAGGACTGACCATAGTTAACTGTTTTTGGTGTCAAAAGCAAGACTGTTAGCAGCAACAGGTTGTTGCATGTATAGAAAACTGGAAATTATTTTTGCACTGTGTGCCCGCATTTAACTGCTCTGAAAGCAAATGTGTGAGAGGAATTTCTTTTCTTACTAGTCAAAATGTCGTCCTCTCTCTATTCCACAGAGGACAGGCTCAGAAGCAAAGGGTTTTGAATTACTGTCCCTACCCAAAGAGATTACAGCCAGGTAAGTGACTGGAATTCTGTTTAGTCTGTTTAGCTCTGAAAGCAAATGTGTGAGAGGAATTTCTTTTCTTACTAGTCAAAATGTCGTCCTCTCTCTATTCCACAGAGGACAGGCTCAGAAGCAAAGGGTTTTGAATTACTGTCCCTACCCAAAGAGATTACAGCCAGGTAAGTGACTGGAATTCTGTTTAGTCTGTTTAGCACCTTATAAATATAGTTAGTCTTATTTTCTTTGGGGGGGGGGGGGTAAAGAAACTACATTACAAGCTCCTATAACTGGAAGGATAGCCAAGGCTACTAGGCTATCAATGCTGAGAAAATCATAGTATAATGTTTGAGCATCAGAAACTTCTCTTCCCTCACAGTAATACACTTTAATCTAAGAGATGGTGTCAGATAAAGATTTCTTCAGTTGGAAAATCGAAGGATAACATCCTCACAGTTGAGTGCATCTTCAGAATCAGGACCCCCCCCCCCCAAGGGTTGCAAGACTAAGTCAGAGGAACACTCTTTCTGAGGGCTGAGAAATCTGGTTAGAAAGTTCACTTTCTTTCCTTGAAGAGGCGAGCCAGGTAAGAAGTGTCAGATCTGAAGTTTTTGGTGCATGCAACTATGACATATCTATTTTCAAAAAACAATCTCAAGGATTGAGGAATACTTCTAGTAGTTTTAAGACTTAAGTGTTACCTTGGTACTAATTCTTAATTTGTTCCAAAAGTCACGATGACTGGGGAAAATGAATACCAAACAAATTTTTCCCATAATGAATAATGCAATTTGAATTAATCTATTCCAGACCCCCAGAAAATACACATTTTATAATGCATTATATGCATTTAATGGAGCTGTATTTTACTAATAAACAGCATAACTTTAATAAAAAAATACAGCAGCTAAAATTCACTAAAACAATACTGTACAATATAAAGTCAGTAATAAACAGGCCGTGCATGGCCTAAGGGAAGGCGGTGAGGAAGATGGTGAGGAGGAGAAATGTTGTTTGGAAGGAGAGTCCCCTTTCCATAAAAACTTCAGGCAACTGCCCTTCAGGGGTTGTTTCTCGTTTCTGTCTCTTACCACCACTGAACCCCGCTTGATACTTACCAGGTTTAATTTTCACTAGAAACCTACCCAATGATGCTTTTTATCTGCATTTCAAGATGCCTCTAAAGTGAGAAATTGTTTGGTCATTGAAAAATTAACATAGTGGTTTGTTAGAGGTTTGTCAAGGTGATATTTTTGAACAAAATGTTACACTTCTACCCATTCTGCACACATTTCCTTGATTAATGAACTGGGGACGTCCTCCCTTACCCTCCTCCTCTCCTGAACACAGTTCCTCAGCCACTAACTGTTACTGCTCCCTCTGAAGCTCCTACAGATCTTTCATCCTGAGCTCTTTATGCTCAACTGCCTCCTGCACATCGGCAAAGACCTCCAGGCCCATGGACAACCCCAGAGTCACAATATCCTCCACAATACCTGTAAGGCCTAGGCTTAGTCTCAAAGCCTTCAAATTCTGTCCGAGTTGCAGCTTCTGGCCACAATTTCTTCCAGGCAGAGTTCATGGTCCTGCAAGAGACTTCACCCAAGGCCTTATCAATTAAGATTTAGGCACTAGAGGATATGAAAATGTTTTTTCCAGAATTCTCTCAAGGTTAACTCTGTATCTGATGTCACTTCAAAGCACCACTGGAAAAGTGCCTTTGTGTACAGTTTTTTTTTTTTTTTTTTTTAAATTAGAGACTACCTACTAGTCCGTGGGCTGGATCAGAGGAGTTCTGCTAGGGGGAAAGAACCTCACAGTGAAGTTAAACTCCTCCAACAAGTTGCCCTCCAAGCCTGGACGGTGAGAAGGAGCATTGTGCAAAGCAAGCAGAGGCTTCAGAGGCAAATATTTCTCAAGGAAACATTTCTTCACAGATGGGCCAAACACCATTCATCCACTCTGTGAAGAAATGCATGGTGACCCAAGCTTTACTATTAACCTTCCACGTTCCCATGTAACTTGCTTTTTATCACATCTGTCTTGAAAACTCATGGTTTTCACTGTGGTAGACTAGCAGAGGCTTATATTTTAAATTTCCACTTGCATTCACACACAGCAACAGAGTTAGTCTGTCCTTTATTGGCTTGTGCCTGGTAATGCCTTCTCCCCTCAAGTGATGTACGTCCTGTTGGGTATTATTTTTTCCAGAAAACGCCTCTCTCATCACAACTGAACACCTGTTGGGGAATAAAACCCTCACCCTCTGCACATTTCTTAAGCTCCTAAATAAATTAATCGGCAACTTTTTTTGTTGGCACTGGCTGCCTCTCCATGTAATACCACACTATGTATACCACCTCAATTTTTAAAGTATTCAAACCATCCATGACTGGCTTTAAACACTTCACTATTATCAGCACTCATTCTAGGGTCGTTTTTCAACAGATCAGTATGCAACACTTTTGCGTTTTCCTAAATGATGACTTCTGAAATGCTATCACCATCTGTTTTTCATTAACCCATAACAAATTTTCAACTTTGTGTCTGCGATCTTTGTTTTGTCACAGTTTTCACTCCTTTAGCAACATCAGCTGCTCTGATGGCCTCTTTTTCCTGATGGTGGAGATGGTTGTTCTTGGCATTCAGTACTCTACGGCAAGATCAGACACGTGGATACAACTCGCATTTCTCATCTCTTTTCTGCTCTAGCGTGGTTCTAACTAATTTTCTTTTCCAACTTAGGACCCATGATGATACAGTACTGTACTTCTTTGCACAAAGAATGGCTCCACAATTAAAAAAAAGCGACAGCAATCCTATTCTGGCAAGCTTGACAAGTGCCAAATAAACGAGTGCCAAGACTATTTTTTCTATTCAAAATGAGGCAAATACCAAATTCAACATGTTTTGAAGCAGATAAGTACCAAGGTACCACTGCACCACAAATCCTGATATGACTCTCTCCTAAACAATAGGCACAAGCCATGTGGGTGTCCTTTGTAAGGTACCTGTTTTCAGTTACATATTTTTTCCTTTCCTCACACATGCACGATAAAAATGAACAGTTTTCACAAAATTACGCAAGGTCCAAAACAAGATGGTTATCTGCCCAAATACTTAAAATGGGCTGGTATATTATCCATGTCTATCACAGTAAACAGCAGCCTTGGTCTACTCTCATTCCCCCTGCTGAAAAGGTAGTTATTGTAAGGAGCCTGTTTTAAGCTGGCCCTATTCTGAAAGTCATGAGATGACTTGTACACACTGGGCTACTGACAACTGATCGTAGCAAGAACTTGAGCACATTAATTACTACATCTGAGCAGTGGAAGCCTGCATAGGGACTTGCACTACCCTTGGGTATGTTTAGGGATGTTCTTCATTAAGTCAAGTCCACCAGAAATCAAAAGCTACAAACCTCTGTATTAAAGACATGATGGAGCATGACATTGCTCTGAAGAGTCCTTTCAACTAAAACAGGATGGTGATTGGCAGTGTGCTACCCTTTTTTCTGTAGTTTTGTGATGTGGAAAGGGAAAACAAACGCAAGACAGATAGCTTACAAGGACACCCAACTCCACAGTCAGAAGAAATACTCAGAAGCTACAGAAAAAAAAAAGTGGAGCACACTGCGTGAATGACCTAAACAGCTGTGCCTTTATCAAACTCTGCCCCCTCCTCTACAGTTCCAGCCAGGAAATAATGAACATGGCCTTTCTTTCACATCTGCCAATACCATCTCTGCATATGCAAAGAAACAGTGCTGAGATTCTAAAGCTTCTTCTATGCCCTGCAGATGGAACGAACATTACTACAGTACTAAGGACACAGAGGCATGCTATGCCACTTCCCCAACACTACATGAAATGCCTGCTGCTGATCTGGCAACTTAAGGCTTTAGTTTCCACACCACTAAATGAAGGATATTTCTTATGAAGATACAATGGACCTGAGAAACGAACTACAAAAGTGTGAACATGGGAAGCGTGGGGTTAAAGCAAACCCTCCAAAACTCAGTATTGGAGCCACACAGTGAAACACTAGAAAAAAGAGCTTGCAGACAAGGGATGATCCACAGCTGTTATTCACTGTACAGGCCCACCTTTAAATAGGACCTTATTTTTTTGAACCATTAAATCTGAATATAAGCAAATCAGAAAACATGAAAAACTGCTATTACATGAATAAAGGACATGAAATCATTCTGAAAATAGTTTAAATGCTTCCCACAGTATTCCCTCCCCTCTCATGCACCATTATCATACTTACACAGCAGATCAAAATATCACAGAAAATGTGCAATGTCAACCTAGCTGTATTCACCACAAAGTTCTACAGAAAACTGTTACAGTTCATGTGAAATGGCTCTCAAGCAGTCCATTCAAAATTGACATGGTCAGAGAAGCTATAAATTATGACTGGTAAAATTATTAAAGATGCAATGAACCAGTGAAAACTCACAGCACGTTTTTAATTAGAAATGTTCGAACTATACACTGTCAGAGCAAAACACAAACCTGCTTACCACAGATATCTCATATTAGCAGATGTAAAACACTACAGTACACAAGGGAAAAGACAATAAATAAATAAATTAAAAAATACCTTTGTAAATAGTCAATGAATCTTCCAATACGCTGCTCCCTCTGTTCTGGAGACAACCTTGTGTGAACAGACATATCTCTCATCACACTAAAATCATTTCGCATTCTCTCAGTCAGACCTTCAAAAGAAATAAACTCATAAAAATAGTGTTTACTTGCAACAAACACTGAAACTTGTGCAGTCTAACACTCAGCAGTGCTCAACCATTACTCCGCAAGACTGCTTTGCCATTCACACTCAGCTACTCACAGCTCAGTAAATAAGCAGACTTCCATTATAGTACTGCTATGATATTACTAATATTCAAAAAGCAAAAAGAGGAAAGGTGAACATAACCCAAAGGCTACGTATGTCAGTGTTAGATACACCCTGTCTCTTGGTCCAAGTCTGCAAGAAAAGTGGCTTCTCCTGTGTGAAGTACCAACAATGGCCTAATGCAGAGGCACCACAGACACGAACAGTCACACGTATCCATTACATATCACATTTATTTAATTTATTGCATTTGTTTACCGGGAAAGTCCACTGGGCCTACGTGAGCCCATTTTCAGTGGTGACCCGGGGAGAAAAGCTCCTTATTAATAACATACAAAGACATATAAACACAACAAAAACAGAAAATGTAGAGAGGTAGTAGTACAAAGTGTAACAGTGATACTGTTTACAATAGTGGTACAAGTATGGAGGTAAAAACAGGATACATTCAAATCTCAAAGCTATACATTAATTGATACAAAGACATATAAACACAACAAAAACAGAATACGTAGATAGGTAGTAGAACAGTCAAACTGTAAGAACACTGATATTGTTTGTAATATGCCATAGGTATGAAGGTAAACAGAATACATTCAAATCATACCTATATATTATAGTAAATACAGAATTATATACACACATTTTTTAAAGCAGAGGAGTTATCCTACAGGAGGAAAAAAGTCCAGCCAGAGTGGTAGTAGGAAAAGTATAGTACAGAAGAGGGGAGGAGAAAGCTGTAATTGAATGAAGTCAGGATTTGAGGTTGTTAGTTGGGTTTAAGTGCAAAGCCAGTGAGAGGAGAGATGTAGTCTGAGGAATTTTGTAAAGGAAGTGGGATTACTGGTAGTCCTGAGAGAAGGAGGGAGATTATTCCATAATTTAGAGATGGTAAAAAATACATTTGGTCGGCTGACAGCCTGGGTTTGTCGACAGCAACATTTTGTTTTCAGACCCGAGATGTCGATTAAGATGGTACATGGTCAGTATGAAGGAGAGGGAAGGGCAGCTAGGTGGGTGGTAGATAGGTTTATGGGCTGTAGTTAGTTGTAGACAAGTGAGACAGTGAGGGGAATCAAGCCAAATCAATTGGTGCAGACAGGAACAGCGGTGGGTGGAGAATTTTGCATCAGTAACACATTTAGCGACTTTGTTGTAGCACGAGTCTAGTTTTGTTCTCAGGGAGGATTGGTGAGGATAGGGACACCATATATGTTGCTGCATGTTCCTTTCATTTTTCCACCCAGAAAGCCCCTCAGGGAAGGGTAGCTGGGGTAAAGCCAGTGAGCTTACTAACATGAGACTTTGAAATCTCATTCAGTGCATGGACTACAATGTAGCTAATCCAGCAGGAAACATTTGACAAAATAAAGCAGAAAAGCTGCAAAGATGAACATCACATCCTTTTTTATTATAACAGTGAACACAAATTTAAAGAGACCAGTAGATTTGCTCAAAGAATAATTGACTTAATACCCAACAGATGAACATCAATTCTTACAAGATAACATACAAATATAATGCCAATGAAAAGTCTCAAAAAATATAAATATTTCTAAGACAATATTAACTTCATATGAAAAAATGTTTGTTGCCAAAAAAAGCTATTATTAGAAAATGGAAGTAAAAGTCTAAAACAACCATATTAGAAATAGTGAATATAACAGGTAAAATTTACTTGTCTTTGTTGACTGGAGGCGGCCCGGGGAGAAAAACTCACCTTTAAGTTGTACATGATTTACATTTACAATTGCAGGGTAAAACATCTACACAGGAACTAATTTACAGGATTTTTTAAATATTTCTTAAATGAACGCAGCACTAAAACAAAAAAAATTGAGAAATTCACATAAATGCACAATTACTGAATAGACAAGCAACATAGAATAAAAAGTTATGTACTTATTGTAACGTTCCATCTATCTATTTTCATTCTTCCTCAAATTATGGGTTTGGATCCGATAGTCAGATCCAACTCAGCCATTACTAAAGCTTGTGGTAACCAAAAAGTCTCTAGCTTCTCCCTTACCCATAATGCACCAACCTTAAGTTACCTCAATTCTTGTCTGCTGATTTTTTTTTACCAGAAAAAATGTTTAAGATGCATAAATACAGGAGACATAAAATTACCTCTACTCAGAATCTGCAGCTCAGTAAAAAGGATAATGATGTTCCTCTAACAGCTCATTCACTCACATGAAGACATGAACAGAAATGATGGGTGGTGGGAAGTTAAGAATGAAAATGGACAACACAGACAGAACTTTATGATAAGTACATAACTTCTTTATCTGATGTTGTCAATTTTCATTTCCAACTAATTGGACAGAGTCCCTGGCGGCTATTATCCTGGGTGGACTCAAGTATATTCCCTGAGCACAGCTGAATGAAATGATGCTCTACCCCTGGAGACCAGACCCAATTTCTGAGTGATAAAAGTATGGGGAGTAGCCCAAGTTGCTGCTACACGTCATCCATAGACGCTCTAGATAGGAAAACTGAAAAAGCTGCCATGGACTTAGCTGAATGAGCTTGTACCGGTTGTGGTAAGTTAATACCCAATTTGTTATAAATAAATGAAGTACAATCAGTTAGCCATCTGGCTCAAGTTACTTTGGCAACTGCTTTTCCCACTTTCAATTCTGCAAAGGAAACTGGTCTGTTTTTTGGATGTCTTTGGTTCTATGCATGTAAAAACTAAATGTGTATGAACATCCAAAAAAGTTTAACATGCATTCACACTTGTTTGCAAAATAAGGAAAAAATACTGGCAAATTAATGGACTGGTAGACATTAGATTCTGACAAAACCTTGAGAAGGAAGGATGCATTTCTTTGCAGCATCACTCTATCCTTGTGAAAGAAAGTATAGAGATTTTGAAGACCATGCTTGAATCTCAAAATAGTCTAGCAGAGGTAATGGCTACTAGAAAAACAGTTTTCCCAAGCAAGATATTTAAGGTCACATTTAGCTGCTTGTTCAAAGGGGGAATGTATTAGTGTCTGCAGTACCAGACTGAGATCCCATGGGGAAGTAGGATCCTTAAACGGAGGTCACAAAAGGAGACTGCCTTGCAAGAAAGCTTTGCACAACTTATGAGAGGCTACAAAAGAACCTTTAAATCCAAGTTTGATACTGCTGCTAATTGAACTTTAATGGCTGAAGAACTAGCCCTTCTTTAAAAGGTAGGGCTAAAATCTCAAGTATGTTGTGTACTGGAGCTGAAACAGGTTCAACATGATTTTGTTGTGCCCAGTAAACAAATTGTTTCCATTTACTTGAATAGAGTTTTTGTGTCAAAGGTTTATGGCAAGATAATTGGATATGGGACAGGGGAAGACAGCATCGGTTCTCTGGCTATTAACGGAACTGGAGAAACCACGCCATCAGCCTGAGGTTTGATACGTCAGGATGGATCATGCCTTGGGAGAGACAGGTCATCTGGAATCAGATCCAGACTGCAAGGTTGGTGAAGTGAGTGAGGCCAAAGGCAGGGAAACCAAATCTTTCAAGGCCAGTAAAGTGCAATGAGGATGACTTTGTTCTTCAACAGGACAGCGATCTGCAGAAATTTTGGAATTAATGGGATTGGTGGGTAGGCCATAAAGTAGACTGGAGAGCCAATCAACCCTCGGTTATTCCCAGTGTGTCGGAATTAGGGCAAAATACCTACTGCATTTGTTGTTTAGGGGAGAAGCAAAAAGATAGCAGCAAGACAGGCCCCACTGATGAAAAATCATTTGTCACATTCTTGTTGAGAGACCACTTGAGGAAGAAGAAAGCACATGCTCAGTCTGTCATCACACAAAGTCTCTAGAATGTGTGTTGCTATGAGAAAGCGGATGGATGAGATCTCCCACTGCCACACAATGAGCGTTTCTTGACTTAAGGGGTAGGGGATCTGGTCGCTCCATGTTTGTTGATGTACCAAACTGACATTGTCCATTTCAACTGTAATCTTCACCAAAGGGAGAGCATCCTGGAAGGCCTGCAACACTAAAAGCACTGCTCATCTGTAGGATGCGGATATGCAAATTCACCTCTTTGCGGAATTAAGTGCTTTGGACTGTTTTCCCATAAACCACCACCACAACTGAGAAGCACTCATAGTCATTATGGCCTTGAGCTGAGAGGGGGGTGGGAATGAATGGACAGCCTTACAGAACCTGAGCTGATTGAATCCACCATCTGAGAGCTCTTGCATGTCTGAGTGATTCGTATTTGGGCTGACATGGCATGAGTTGATAACATCCACTGGAGAATCCTCATAAAATCTGGCTAAAGGTACTAGTGTTACTGGCTACTGACACTGATCCTGACCCTAGAGCTTGAAGGACCAAGAGGGCTGAAATCATGGTACTGCAGATTTTTCTGACTTTAGGGTTGCCACCCTTTCAAATGGCCAAAGTGGGACATTTTTGGTACAAACATCAGATTTTACATGCCAACACATACCCACGGTCAGTAGAATGGTTAGAACTTAACTTTATTGCCTAAATAAAAGCTTATTCTTGTAGCATTTTAGTTGCTTATTCTGTTTTATAACATTTAGGTATTTTACATACAAAATAACTTTTATGAAACTATTACATAAAATATAGGAAATAATTTTGTCCTAAAATCTCAGGACATTTGCCATTTTTACAATTTTTTGTCAGGACATAACTGCCCAAAGAGGGACTGTCCCTCGCAAAGTGGGACAGGTGGTAACCCTATCTGACCTGTGGGACAGGTGGTAACCCTATCTGACCTGTGATTGTATCGTTTGTACTCCTGATGCAGGGAGTGAAGCTATCACTGACTGTGTTGAAAAAGTACAGTTTTGTACCTACCATAAATGTAGATGTTCGAAGATCCACATTGCTGCAGTCCTTACACTTGGGTAGTCCGCTGTCCTCGGTCGGCCCGAATATCAAAGTATTAGGCTGACGTCGGTCAAGGCGCTCAAGACTGACATCAGGACGTCAGGGTATAAATGCGCATGACCGACGTCATATCCTCAGTCTTTTCTTGCCTCAGATGTCAGAAGACCCTAAACAGAAAGGTCAAAAAACCAAAATACAACAAAAAACAACCAACCACCCCTGTACTAAGCAGATGTACAAAATATACAATATTTACAATATGTACAACCCAAACCACACAACCGCCTCTAACTACAGAGGGGAAGGAGGGAGGGTAAATTGGACTGCAGCAATGTGGATCTTCGAACATCTACATTTATGGTAGGTACAAAACTGTACTATGTTCTTCATCTCACATTGCTGCAGTCCTTACACTTGGGTAGAATCCCAAAGCAGAGATAACGGAGGATGGCAAAACTATAAAGCAGTAGGAGCTGCCAAAATGCCCTGTAAAATTGCAGTGGCAAAACCAGCCCTCGATTTAGAGTAAAGTGGAAGGTGATAATGCTTAGAGAAAGTATGCACTGAACTCCAAGTAGCTGCCTCCAAAATATCTTTAGTTGCCACCCCCCTTAAAAAAGCTGTAGAAGTGGCAGTAGCCCTAGTGGAATGAGGCCTAATCCCAGCTGGAACCTGCTTGCCATGATGGGAATAACAGAAAGCAATACAAAACCCAATCCACTTAGAAATAGTTTGTTTTGACACAGGCTTGCCCTGAGAACCCAAAGCAAAAGAAACAAACAACTGCTGAGACTGCCTGAACCCTTTAGTTCTGTTCAAATAATATCTCAACTGCCTGTGTATATCCAAAGTGTGCAAAATCTTTTCCCCTTTATTTTGGGGTTTGCATAAAAAGTAGGCAAATGAATAGTTTGGTTTAAAGCCACACTAGAAACCACTTTAGGCATAAAGGAAGGATTAGTACGCAAAGATACCCTATCCTTATGGAAAATTAAGAAAGCCTCAACTGCCATAAGGGCCTGTAATTCAGAAACCCTTCTCGCAGAGGTAATGGCCAACAAAAAAGCAGTCTTCCATGATAAATATTTCAACTCAGCTGTAGCTGCAGGCTCAAAAGGTTGTAGAGTGAGTTTCTCCAACACAAAATTGAGATCCCAAGCAGGAGTCGGAGCTCTCCGTGGGGGTCTTATATTCTTTGCCCCTCTAAGGAATTGCTTAAACAAGGGATGAGAAAACAATGGTGGTTCACAGTCATAGTGAGCAGAAATTGCTGCAGCATGAATCTTAATAGAAGAGAAGGACAAACCTTTGTCCAGTAACTCAGTAAGATATTGAAGAGCCACACTTAAATTAGGCTTAGAAACATCAAAATCCTTTGCTGCACTCCAAAATAAAAATCTCTTCCATTTATCTGCGTACACTTTCCTTGTACTAGGCCTTCTGGCCTCCAAAATAACATTCAAAACTTGCTGTGGCAGCTGAGACCCTCCAGGGTTTAAAACAGAATATGCCAGGCTGTCAGGTGAAGAGAGTGAAGCTTGACATTGAGTAAATGACTGTTCTCCTGAGACAGCAGGTGTGGAATCGAAGGCAAAGGCCATGGAGGCTCCCGTACCAGACTTCTCAGTAATGGGTACCAGTGCTGTCGAGGCCAATCTGGAGCTATTAAAATCATCTTTGGCTTGTCCTGTCTGACCTTCAGGAGTACCTTTGGGAGGAGAGGCAGAGGTGGAAAGGCATACACATGAAGATTGTTCCAGCTGAATGAAAGAGCATCCACTTTCCAAGCTGTGTGATGAAACCTTTTTGTGCAAAACTTTGGCAGCTGGTAGTTTAGTGGAGAAGCGAACAGATCTATGTCTGGAGTTCCCCAGGACACTGTCAATTTCTGAAATACATGAGGATCCAATTTCCACTCGTGGGGATCCATAATTTGCCTGCTCAACACATCTGCTAAGGAGTTCTGTGCTCCCGGCAGAAACCTTGCCTGAAAATTTAGTTGTAAACTGAGAGCAGTCTCCAACAAAATCATTGCTTGTCTGCATAGAGGATAAGAATGTGTCCCCCCTTGCTTGTTGATGTACCACATGACAGTTGTGTTGTCTGTTAGAATCAACACCTGCCCTGGAAGAAGTAAATCCTTGAAAGCTATTAATGCAAATTGGACTGCTAACATCTCCTTCAAGTTGATATGTAGATGTTGAAGTCTGGCAGGCCACGTGTCTTGTACCCACTTTCCATTTAGATGAGCTCCCCAAGCTTTGTCCGAGGCATCTGTCGTTAGAATCTGACTCGCCTCTGGCCGGGTCACAGAGAGTCCCTTGTTTAGGTGACATTCCTGAGCCCACCACAAAAATTCCTTTTGAATGCAAGGTATTATTTGAATGACAGTGTCCAAATCTTGGCAGTGCTGTGTCCATACATTTTTGAGATACCATTGCAGCTTCCTCATATGCAGTTTGGCATTGGGAAGCACCAGAATACAAGATGCCATGAACCCCAAGGCTTGAAGGACTGTCCTTGCAGTCAGCCTGGACTGATGAGACAATTGATGGAAGTACAGAGAAAGATTCTTTTGTTTGTCCGGGGTCAAAAAAGCCATGAACGAAATAAAGTCCAGTCTAGCACATGTCCTGAGAGGGTACTAGACTGGACTTTATTTCGTTCACAGAATACCCCAGGCATCTTAGCACTGCTATCACATATTGCAAATGATGAAGAAGTTCGTCCCTTCCTTGGGCCAGAATCAGGCAATCGTCCAAATAAGGATAGATCTGAATTCCTCTTAGCCTGAAGAAAGCTATCACTGGAGCCAGAACCTTCGTGAACACTCTGGGCGCAGTAGATAAGCCAAAGGGCAATGCAGAGAACTGATAATGTGAAGTCCCAGCTCGAAAACGCAGATACTTCCTGCAACTTAGCCTGATAGGAACATGAAGGTAAGCCTCCTTGAGATCCAAAGTCACCATCCAGTGATCCTTGCCCAGCAGAGGTAAAAGCTGTTGTAACGTCAACATTTTGAACTTGGGAATGTCCAGATAAGTGTTGAGGATAGATAAATCCAAAATTGGTCTCCACGTGTTCCCCTTCTTTGGTACTAGGAACAGGCGAGAATAAAATCCTAGGCCCACTTCTGGTAGAGGGACCGGTTGTATGGCCCCTATTTGGAGCAGCAGAGAAATTTGCTTGCGAGCCTCTAGTCTTTGCTGAGGAGGAACGTCCGGCATGCCTTTGAAAGGAGGCAAGGTATGGAAATAAAATCTGTAACCTTGGTGTATGATATCCAATACCCATCTGTCCTGGGTAATCAAACTCCAATTTTCTCTGAAGAGTGCCAACCTTCCTCCCAAAGGTGCTGCCAGACAAGAAGGATCTGGCAGCTGAAAAGGTAGGTCATTGGGCCTGTTTACGAAAGGACTGGCCCCTGCTCTCACCAGAAGATTGTGCAGGAGAACTCCCTGTTCTAGGCCTGAAGGAGCTCTGAGCTCTGCCCCTACCACGTCTAGATCTACCCCTAGACTGTGACTCATAAGAAGGGTATGTCCACCCCTTAGCAGGCCAATTCCTACTAAACTTCGGAGGCTGGACTTGCAAAAAATCTTTAACAGTCTGCATAGACTTAGCCTTGTCTTCCATTTTCTTCAAGACTGACTCAACAGGTGAACCAAACACATCAGACTGTAAAGGAGCATCCAAAATCCTTGTCTTAACATGTTCAGATAAATTCTGATCCCTCAACCAGGCGTGCCTGCGAAGAACTGACCCAGTGGCAGCCACCCTAGACGAGGCCTGTACAGCATCAAAACCACATTGTAAAGAATGCTTACCCACCTGTTCAGAGACATGTACTAAATCTTGTAATTCCTTACACTCAATGCCTTCCGCCAGAGCATCTACCTTAGACTTCAGTTGAGAAAGTAGATAATTCTGATATTTCAACATATGAAACTGGCAATTCAAAGCCCTCATAGCCAAGGTGGAAGAAGTATAGACTTTCTTTCCCCATCTATCCAAAGCTCTGGCCTCTTTATCTGGAGGAACCGGATTTTTTACAACAGAGGCCCTGACACCCTTAGGTCCCTGACTAACAGTTTCTGGGTCCGCCCTAGGACTCTTATAAAGATATTTATGAGCCTCAGGCACCCTATAATACCTATCCGGTTTAACAGGAGCAGGAGGCAAAGAATCAGGATTAAGTGAAGCCTCCGCAAACACATCTTCCACAACATCCAGAACAGGAGGTATAGCCAAAGGCCTATGCTGGGGTAAAAGTAAAAACTCCCTAAGCCTTTTCCTGGAATCAGAGAAGTCCTGACCTTCCCACTTAAAATGTTCCCTCATGGAATGAAGAGTCTCTGAAAAAGAAAAATCCTCTGGAGAAGAAGCAGAAGGGGTAGAATCATCTGCATCAGAATAAGGAGAATACTCCTGCAAGTCTTCAGCCGAAGACTCTGAAACATCTGAAGGCTGCTCAAAACTCCCCAACTCTGGTTCCACCCTAGGCCTCTTATCTGGAGGGGGCAAAGAACCTCTAATCAAAGTAATTAAATCTTCTGCCATTTTAAGCATGTGCTTCTTGGGCACAGAACCAGAAGAACTAGGAGTAACACCAACAGAAGCTAAACCTGGCCTGCCTCTGGGAGAAGCCTTAGAAACAGAAGGAGAGGGCCTAACCACCTTAGGAAGGGAGGGGAGTACAGTAACCTGAGAAGCCCCTTCAAGCCTGACCTGCCTCCTGGGAGGCCACATCCTGCAATAACAAAGTCTCCCCCTGAGACTCCAGAGAAGCCTCCGGCGGAACCACCGGTTCCACTGACGCCTCTAAAGAACCGGCGTCCGGTACGGACGACTCTTCTTGTCTGGGTTTAGCTGCCTTGTCTTTGCGCTTCTTTGAAGAAGCGGGCGTCGGAGCGTCCGACGGCATCTTATAATTGCACCGCTTCCCAAAGACTAACCTGGCACAATCTAGCCTTCGCAATAGTGCGCTTTATTGAACCTAGCACAAAAGCGACACCCTACAACGTCGTGCTCAGGCCCCAAACAAGGAATACACAAAGTATGATAATCTCTATGCGGTATCTGCTTCCCACAAGAAATACAGTTATTCACTTTTTCTGACATCCGGTAAACCACTGAGGCAAGAAAAACTTAAATATTCCCCTACGGGTACTTAGCCAACTTTGACTCGGTCTGAAACTCGAATTGAAAAATTTCAGAATGCCGAACGGCACTTGCAACGCTGCTTCTGCATCGGACCATGCGGCAAAAAAGACTGAGGATATGACGTCGGTCATGCGCATTTATACCCTGACGTCAGTCTTGAGCGCCTTGACCGACGTCAGCCTAATACTTAGATATTCGGGCCGACCGAGGACAGCGGACTACCCAAGTGTAAGGACTGCAGCAATGTGAGATGAAGAACATCTGCTCCTATGAATTCTAAATTCTGAGTTGGTTCCAGTTGAGACTTGTAGTTTATCGTGACTCATTGCAGTCTCAAAAGAGCTGCTACTACTGCCACGAATTTGGTGAACACTCAGGGGGCTGTGGTAAGACTAAAAGGCAGAACTCTGAACTGGTAATGGCTGGCTCCCAGCTGGAAGCACAAGTACCTTCTGGATAGTCTGTACATCTTTATGTGATAGTACGCATCCTGAAGGTCTATCGAGCACATCCAGTAATCCTTGCCCAGAAAAGGGAAAAAAGGACTAAATAGTGACCATCTGAAACTTGCTATGTCAAACTGACTTGTTTAAGTTGCTGAGAACCAAACTTGGTCTTCAGCCCGTTTTCTTTGACACTAAAAAGAATCCTTACTAAGCTTCAGAGTTTGACCTTATGGGACCTCTTGGGTGACTTTTACTAACAGCTTTTGTATTTGACTTGCTGCTGGTTCCCTCCATTTTGGTGGAACATCAGGAATTTTCTTGAGATTGGAAGGGAAAAAAGTAGCGTCTTACCATAACGTTCCATCTGTGTTGTCGATCTTCACTAATCCTTGACTGTGAGGTCTGTTCAGAGTCTCAGAACCTACTTGGATGTGGGAGGAAACCAAGTATTTCAGCTCGCACCTTCCAAACCCTTTTACCCATAATGTTCCTCTCAAAATTACCTCAGATCGAGTTTGCCCAAAATAGTGGCAGACAGTTAGCAAATAAGAATAAGAGACCAGATGTGTCCCTAATATGAAGCCAGTTCTGGAAAAATTCGATCCACTAAGTCTCAAGATGGGGAAGAGGGGGGGATGTCAAGGATTAGTAAAGACAGACATCACAGATGGAATGTTATGGTAAGACAACTTTATCTGATGTCAATTTTCACGTAATCATTGACTGTAGGACAGAGTCCCTAGCTACCTGAATCTTGGGAGGTCTCTCAGAAGAATATTCCCAACACCATCAAACCGAATGATGCTCGGCCCCTATAGACCTGATCCAATTTGTAATGAATGATAAAAGTACGAGGAGAAGACCAAGTGGCTGCTGCACAAATCATCTAAAGGAGCTCTGGCATGAAAAACTGCAGAAGTTGCCACCGCTATACTTGAGTGTGCTTTTACTGGGCATGAAAGGTGGAGCCCTTTTGAGTGAAAGATAAATGTGATACGTTTTTGAGCCATTTCACAAAAATAACCTTAGAAACTGGGTTACCTAAAGAAAACGAGGAAAAAACGGTCAGATATTTTGAAATCCTTCGCTCAGTGGAGACAAAAATGTAGTTGTCTGTGGACATCTTATGAATGAAGGGAATACTCCCCTTTATTAGAAAAATTAGAAAAAGACTGGCAAGTTGAAGTGTCTGATTAATATTAGATTCTGAGACTACCTTCGGTAAAAAGGATGACAGATTAGTCCTAAGGGAGACCCTGTCTTTGTGAATTATGTAGGGTGGTTTGCAGGGCAAGGCCTGAAGTTCAGATAATCTTCTGGCAGATTTAATAGCCACTAAAAATAAAGTTTTCCAGGTCAGAAATTAAGTCACGAGTACCTGATGGTTCAAAGGGAGACAAAGTAAGGGACTGAAGAACTAGTGTTAGGTCGCAAGGATGAATGGATTATTTCTTAAAATGGAGGTCTTAACATTAGGACCCCTTTAAAAAGGCTTTACAAAATGTGTGACATAAGAGATGATCCATCAAACCCCATATGGAAGTTTGAGATTGCCGCTAGATGTACTTTAACTGTTGAGGCAGAAGAACCAGATCGATATAGGTTATCTAAAAAAAATCCAAAACTTTATAAACAGGGATAGAATAAAGATCAAGTTCATTCATAAGGGCCCAACATGCAAATTTTCCCCATTACTTTGATAGTTTCCTAGTTGAAGGTTTGTGATGGGAAAGGGTATGATGCCTGGCAATCATGGGAATTGGAAAAGCCATGCTGTGAGCGTGAGATGGAGGTTTGGATAAACCATTCCCTCTGGATGAGATAGCAGATCTGGAACTGGGTCCAGTATCCTTGGTTTCTGAAGATGAGGCCAAAGGAAGGAAAACCAAACTTAAGGCCAAAAGTGGGCAATGAAAAGTACTGAGTTCTCAGACTTCTTGGCTTTCTTTAGAAACTGGGATATCACAGGAGTTGGGGGGAAAGGCAGAAAAAAGATGGGGGCCAATTGTGGAGAAGAGCATCTCTGGGCAACTCCCCTGGAAGGAGGATTACGGCAAACTAACTGCCTGCACTTGTTTAGAGGGGACGCAAAAAGATCACAGCAAGGTTGGCCCCAGTGTAGAAAAATCTCTGACCATCTCAGGATTAAGACCACTCATTTGGCAAGAGAATGGTTCTGCTCAATTTGTCCGATATCACGTTGCAGCTCCCCGGGAATGTGCATTGCTGTGAGAAAGCAGTTGGCAGAAATCTCCCAATGCCAAACTCTGAGGGCTTCTCGACACAATGGGTAAAATTTGGTTCACCGTGTTTGTTGATGTACCAGACTACTGACATGTTGTTCATCTGAATTGCTACTGTTCCTAGAGGAAGGGCATCCTGAAATGCTTGCAACGCTAAAAGCACTGCCCTCATCTAGAATCTTGATGTGCAAGCTGGCCTCCAGTTGGGACCATGTGCCTTGGACTGTCCTTCCCAGATAATGTCCATCCTATCTGGGAAGGATCCGTGTGGTCATTATGGCTTGGGGTTGCAGAAGGATGAATGGTTGGCCCAAAAATCTCAATGGAGTTCAACCACCATGAAAGATCCAGTTTGCAGTGACTGTTAATCAAGATAGTGCGAGACACTGGATGATCAGAGACCACTGGGAGGCTAGTAATCATTGTAAAATTCACATGCGATATCTGGCAAAGGGAACTAGAGTGATTGAGGCTGCCATCAAGCCTAATGCTTGTAGGACTAATCTGTCTGGAACACTTTTCCTCTGGATAATTTGGCTGACCTAAGATCTGATCCTTTGTAGCCTTTCCAATGGGAGTGGATCAATTCCTACAACTGTGTCCAACAGTGCTCTGATGAATTCTAGTTGTTGTTAGGGTTGCAAATTTGACTTTTCATAATTTGTGATGCCTAGAGATGCAGACTGTAATCTCTTGCCAGTTTTGACGCCTGGTGGTAGTGGTGAGGAGGCAGTTGAGGTATGGAAAAACTCGAAATCCTTGCAGTCTGAGATGAGCTCCTACCATTGCTATGTATTTGTAAGCACACCCTGGGGGCTGAGGTGAGTCCAAAGGGCAGTGCTCTAAATTGGAAATGACTGACTCCCAGCCGGAAGCGCATGAACCTCCTAGAGGGTTTGTCCGTTTTTGTGTGGTAATGCGCATTCTGGAGGTCAACAGAGCACATCCAATCATCCTTTTCAATAAATGGAAATATAAACTGTACCGAGACCATCCGAAATTTGGTTTGCCTTACTGACTTGTTGAACTGGCTAAGATCCAAAATGGGTCTCCAGTCCCCTGTTTTTTTGGGCACTAAAAAGAGCCTTCAGTAAAACCCGGATCCTATTTGGTCTGGTGGGACTTTCTAGATGACCTTTATCGAACAGTTTTTGAATTTCTGCTACTACTGCTTCCCTGCAACTGGGTGGAACATCCAGAAGTCTTTTTTCAAGGTTTCGACTTAAAGTGGAATATTGTAATCTCTGGATATGATTCCCTGCACCCACTTGCCCGAAGTTACCAGTTGCCAA
>NC_056733.1:788255925-788258425 GCF_019279795.1 Protopterus annectens | reverse complement strand
CATCATTCATTATATCCTTCACTAATTTTGAAGCATATCCTCTCTTTACAAAAAGTTGTTCCATGAGACAAGATTCTTCCTTTAATATTATTGGATCTTTACATATTCTCTTTAATCTAGAGAACTGCGCTTTCACTACACCTGCAAACACAGGTCTGGGGTGCATGCTACTATACTCTATCATTGTATTCTTCCAACATTTTTTTCTATAAAGTTTGGAAGTCAAACACCCCTCAGCTTTAAAATAAAGATTAACATCTAAGAAGTTGATGTCAGTTTGTGAGTATTCAAGGGTAAACCTGAGGAACTCTGTGGTTGATTCTAGATGTTTCACATTCTTTTAGCTCGATAGCTGTTCCTGCCCATATCAAAACCACATCATCCACAAACCTCCTATATAATCGTATTTTGTTCATCAAATGCTGTTAAATAAATGCTCTTGTTCCCAGTAGTACAGAACTAAATTCGCGTAAGTATTTGCACATGGGGTGCCCATAGCAACTCCCCATATTTGCAAATACTTACTGTTAGACAAATTTTGATAAACCAACTCATGGAAACCATACTATATAATAACGTTTTTTTGTCTGTCAACAGAGAACTCACTCATTTTCACCATCAGTTCTCGGATAGCCTGCAATCCATACTCATTAGGTATGCAGGTGAACAGATTGCATACATCTAGTGTAACTAACAGAGAACTGTTTATATTCATCAAATCCTGTTGGATCCTCTCTATATCTTCCAATAGATGTTGCGTGTCCCTCAGAATTGTTCCTATATTATTTACTAAAGGTCTTAGTGTCTTTTCTAAAAATATTGATAAATTATAAGTGGCCCAATTCCTCCCAGACACTATAGGTCGCATAGGTATGGGATTAGTCTCCTTATGTATTTTCGGTAATCCCTTCAGGGAAGGTATAAGTGGGTCCTTGGTGTATAAGAAATCATACATCTCGCTACTTATCTGACGGCACATAAGCAAGTCATAAAAATTCTCATGTATATTCTTTATTATGACCTGAACCTCTTTAATACCCATTTCTTTATATGTACTAATTGTTTTCAGCAATGTTTCAATATTAAAGATGTAGTCTGTTTTATTGAGTAGCACCACCCCACCTCCTTTGTCTGCAGATGTAATTATAATATTTCTGTTCTTCCTTAATCTCCTAAGTGATTCAAACTCTGTGTTATTCAAATTGCAAAATTTGTTTTTTATATGCTTCTCAGAATAAAATGTATATAAGTCTTTTTCACAAAGTCTAACAAAGCATTCTACTGGTGGAGGTAATTGTGGAGAAAAAGTGCTTCTCTGATTAAATACATTTGTAATAACATTATTGTTACCTTCATTCATGTCCATCTTGTTTTTGTTTTTAAAAAACATTTTCAAAGCAATTCTTCTTGCAAATCTCAAATCAGTAAATGTTTCAGCCAGTATACTGGGTTGCGAAGGAATAAAATTTAGTCCTCTGTTTAGTAACGAGAGGTCAGAGTCAGATAACACATAATCAGAGTAATTATATACCAAATGAGTCAGTTCCATGCCTTCTTCTGTTGCCCGTACCTGTCCTGGGAGTACTTCCGCTTCCTCGGTCCCCTGCTCATCGATCTGCCTCTGGCAAAATTGTCCATTCTTATCGGAAAAGGAGCGTTTCCTGCTCTATTGTGGTTTGTAGTAGATCGTTTGATAGCCCCCATTTTAGATGGATCGTCGGTGATATGAAACGCTTGCTGGTTTGGAGGGGGTGTGTTCAAATCAATTGCTTCTATGGTATGATCCGTTCTATGTTCACTCGACTCATCTGCGGCACCCGCTGCGGCTGATAAGGGCGCCAAATTCAAACTGTTGTTGCTACTTCCGGTTCTACAGTTTGTTGGCGCATACTCTGATCAGTCTGTATAGTGTTGTTAACATTATCTCTAGGCCAAACAAAGATATTGCCCATTTTAAAGTCATTGTCGTCACTTATTAATTTGCGTTGTTTCGTGAGCTTTAATTTTTCACTGTAGATGTTAATTTGCGTAGAAACGTTGTTAAGTTTCCTAATACAGGCTTCAGACTTAAAACGCTCTACGATGGTTTTGTATAGAGCATCTGTCTTATTTTGCAAATCAGTCTCTAAAGGCTCAAAATGCATGGGGAAACTGTTGGGAGGAGAATTTTATTTATGTGAAATTCCCATTCACGACAACTTCATTCACGTTGAATTCTCATTTACGAGAAAAAAACTTTGCTCTAGGCAATTAGACAGAGGGAGCTATAATCATGATACAGTCCTGACAAAGAGCACAGAAATGTTTTTAATAGTAATGTATGATGAATTTTGATTAGCTATGAGACAACAGAAATGCTATAAATAAGTTACTAGGACTGACATTTGAACGATGAATAAGTCGCATTTTTTTGGGTTAAGCAGGCAATACTTATGGAGGGATTAAGCAACTGCCTACAATGAATGCAATGAAGAATAGTTAGAAGGATACAAAAATTCTT
>NC_056733.1:788241784-788254284 GCF_019279795.1 Protopterus annectens | reverse complement strand
ATCTAATGCCTATGAAAAACTAAACAGGAAGATAGAGAAAAAATAATTAAAGAAATATCTAAAGATAGCTAGCGATTTGAAACAAAGAAAAAAAATCTCTCTTGCAATACTCGAGTGTGGAACCTGTGCCCAACCACAATGGCGACAAGTGAGATATGAGGTAATGGGGGTGGAGTGAAGCATTATAGGTAGGAGGAGGAGCAGCTTGAGAGTTGGATCCAAAGTCTGCAGTATGTGGCAGAGTTGGATCAGAGGACTGGATCTGGACAAATGAAGAATGAAAAGGACATCATCAGATATATCAGCAAATCGACCATGCTGCTATCAAGGAATGGCAGCCTGCAGTAGTGCTGAGGAGCAGTGGATTATGGGTAAATGATAGGGCACTCAATGGGCTGAAAAATAAAAGTTATGTAAATCACCATAAGTATGTGTCTGTGTTGTCCATTTTCATTCTTCAATCTGATGGTTCTCTAATCCAACCTTGGATTTAGCCAGGCCTCATTTACTTAAGATTCTTTGATCCATCTCTCAAGCTCCTGCATTTACCATAATGCCCCAGAACCCCGCAATACCTCAGATTGAGTTTGCTGCCCTTCAAGTAAAAAAATAATTACAAGCCAGTATAAAAGAAAACCCAATAGGAAAGAAAAAGGTCTGCCTCAACCATGGAACAGAGGTTCCTTATTCACTATCAGGTCACTCCCGGAGGGAAAGGAAGGAGAAGGAGGGTGGGAAGCTGAAGAAAAATGAGAATGGACAACAGAGTCATAGTTACAGTGAATACATAACTTTTATATCTAATGTTGTCATTTCCATTTATTAGTCAACCGATGGGACAGAGTCCCAGCTGAGCTAATCTGGGTGATCCTCATGGAAGGATATTCCAGAGTACAGCAGAACCAAAAGCGGCCCTGTTTCTGGAGATCAAATCCCATCTGTAAGGAGCAATGACGGGATAAGCATTGAACCAAGCAAGCTTCTGAAGCGCAAATGTTATCAATGGAAGCTATGGACCACAAAGCAGAAGTACCAGGCGTGGACCTTGTGGAGTGAGCAAGGAAATACCTCACTGACTGTAAACAAACTATCTGTAATCTGGTAATCACTTTGCGAAAGTAACTTCGGAAACTGGTTTTCTCAACCTGCTGGAGGCAAAGGTGAACTAATCTATTTTTCTGATGTCTTTTTTCTATGGAGATAGAAATGGAGTGGTCTATACACATCCAAAAGATGAAGCATATATTCACCCTTGTTGGTAAAGAAAACAGGTAAATTGATGGCATCGCTAATGTTTGCCTCTGAGGGCACTTTGAGCAGGAAACCCTATCTTTATGGAAAGCCAAATAAGGGAAATCTGAGGACAGTACTTGGAGTTCAGAAACTTGTCTTGATGATGTAGTAGCCATGGGAAAGGCAATTTTCCAGAAAGAAAATTGAGGTTTGATACGGCAGATTGCTCGACGGGGCTCAGATGAACTTTACAATAAAAGGGTTAGATTCCAAGGTACAGTAGGGTTTTTAACGAAGCAAAGCAAAGCTTTAAGGAAAGATTTACATAACTTGCATGAAACCAGAAGTTTTGTCCCCAGTATGATAATTTGAGATGGCTGCTAACTACACTATTAGGAAAACTAGCTCAGACTTGAAATATTAGATGATAGGAAATCCAAGACAACAAGAATAGAAACAAGTAAGAGGATCAAAATTTCTCTGATGGACCCAAAAGGAAAACGTTTTCCATTTACTCGTGCAAATCTTGGAGGATGCTTTCTGTGACTAATATGAATGTCTGACAAACAAGGGAATTAGAGAAACCATGCGGTTCATCTGACGCCTACAATATCTGAATGCACCATCTCCACTGGATGAGTGTGCAGCTCTGGACTGGGGTCTAGTATACCAGGTGGACACAAGATGAGACCAAAGGAAAGGAAACCACACTTGACAAATCCAAAAAGGGGCAATGAGGATAACCTTAATCTTCAACCAAAATCTTTTCTGATGAAATTTCTAGAGTAGAGGAATAAGGGGATTAGGGGGATTAGAACAGGATCAGGGCAAAGAACCTGCTTCATTTGTTGTGAGGGCGAGGTCAACAGATCACAGTAAGGCTGACCCAATCACCCTTCTCCATGACAGAGAACTCGCAAGACATCATAACAGACCTGCTGAGTTTGTCCACTAACACGCTGGAATTGCCCAGAACATGTTATCAGAAGAAATAAGATGGAGATGATCGTCCACTGCAACACTATTTCGTAAGGAGACAGGATCGGGTTCCCCTCTGTTTTTTGATCCAACAAACCACAGACATGTTTGCTTGGATAGCAATCTTCCCAAAAGGAAGGGAAGTCCTGAAAGGCTTGCAATGCTAGGATTACCATCACCATCTCCAGACACGGACATGCAGATTGGTCACTTCTGGGGACCATGTACCTTGGAGTGTCCCTCCCAAGAAATGTCGCACCCCACCCCCATATGGAAGGTAGCTCAGTTACTGTGGCTACTGGGAATGGAAACAAAGCGACATCCCTGACAAACTTTGTTGGACAGTACCCACCAAAACAAGCAATTTCTGCCAACCTGAGAGCGCTTTGAGGACAGTGGATGTTGAAGACTCTACCACTGAACAGCTAGAGTCCACTGAAGAACAAGCATATAAAATTGAGCCATCAGGACCAAGGTTATAGCAACCACCACAGACACTAACGTATGGAGAACCAATCATGCCAGGGGAGATGAATGGGAAAATCTGTCACGTGACCTCATATAGACTGTAGTCTGTTTGGAAGAAATGCTAATTGTCCAGGCTGGCGTCTATAAATTCCAATGCTTAAAAAGGAAGTAGTTAACAGTTGGCATAGTGGATTGTGATGCCTAAATAATGGCAATTCTAGCAGGCAGTCTCTGGCTTTTTCAAGGAGATGCCTTGCTGGGGCAGTGAGGAGGCAATCATCTAGGTATGGAAACACTTGGAATCCCAGCAGTCTCAGGTGAGCGGCTACCACTGCCATACACTAACACCCTGGGGGCTGTGGTGAGAACAAAGGGCAGGGTTCTCAACTGACAGTGACTGGTCCCCAGTGAAAAGCACAGCAATCAAAGGGAGTTGTCTGTTCATTCTGATGCAATAGTATTCATCCTGAAGACTGACAGAACACATTCAACCATCCTTTCATAGGAATGGCAGTATGGACTGAAGAGTGACCATCTGGAACTTTTACTTCATTACAAACTGACTCAGAGATCCAGTCGTCCTTGGCACTAAAACGAACCTTAAGTTACAAATCCTTTCTGGACTGGTGGGACCTTTTGGATGACTCTCTTATGTAGCAGCTTTTGAATTTCTAAGGCTAACTCCCACTGCCTGGGTGGAATGTCAGGAAGTCTGTTCTTTTTGCTTGGCAGGACTTGAAAAAAAGTGAATGTAATGTCCTCTAGATATAATCTTTTGCACACAAAAGTTGCCTATGATTGATGAACAGGCTTCTGGGTGCAGAGATAAGCATCCCACGACTGCCTCCAGAGAAGAGCACTCAAGCAATCCTTCAGGGAAGCTGGAAGAGTTTATCTGATAAGGAATCTCAAAACCCTTGGTTTTCCAGAACTCTTCCACCATGAGGGCGGTGTCTTCCATTGGATTATCCCACAGCCTCTGGGAAAGCCTCCCCTCATAAGTCCTGGAAAAGACCTTGCGACTTAAGGAACCACATCTTTTTACATCCAAGCTGACTCCTGGAAAATGATCCCTGTGGGGCAGGAAAACATATTCCCACAGCAAGACAAGATCTTTCTGTCTTGCCCCCTGTGGGAGTGTGTCTAACAGTTGGACAAAACAAGTAAGATCCATCAAAGAGGGCACTGAAGACTTGAAGGGCTCTGCAAAATCACAACTGCATCCAGCCATGTCTCCTGATGGTTATGCCTGAACTCACCACCAGTGAGGTACCTACATCTGCGCGAGAGGTTAACCTCATGGGTGCATTAGAGAGAGACTGGAGAGTGGCCATTTGTGAATTTAATTGTTTATATTCCTCCACAGACATGGACCCATAAAGAGATTTGGAGAGTTCCTTAACCAAATCTATCTAGTGAAGTGTGCTAAATACTTCAGCAACCGTACAGCAAAGTTCACTGAAGCAAATGCACTTTACAAATCTGTCCAACACCCTGGATTCCATATTAGGGGGATGGACAGAAGAGCTCTGCAGAATAGCGCTTTTTTAGTGGCAGACACCACATCCATGGCCCATCTTCAGGAGGAGTGAGAAATTTGTCGGGACATGTAGGAATGGCCTCTACAGTATCTGGTTCCTTCCATGAAAACACTCAAAATTGGTGCTATGTGGAACAGGGAAGCAATACCACCAAAAGTTCTGTATGCAATAAGTCACCAACGAATTGTACTATAAAATAGTTACAGTCATAAATGAACTAAACATGAAGTTTATTGTAAAAACTCAACAATTAACTTGATCACCTCGTTTTTCAATAAGTGACTACAGACTTCAACAGATAAACTCCCTACTACCTGAAGATTCCAATTTATAGATCTTTCATATTCATTCTTAACTGAATTACTCCCGCTCATTAAAAAATAAAATCTTCTAATAAAAACAATTATCACTGTTTATGGAAAGAAAAATGTATGTATAGATATATATATATACACACACACACACACACATACACATATATATATATACATATATATATATATATATATATATATATATATATATATATATATATATATCTACACACACAACACATACACAAAATAAATCCTGTATATCTTCATTCAAAAGATGTTCAAAAGTTAATAAAAAAATTTTCTATGACTTCTGCAAGAGATACAGAACAATGCTACCCTCCAGGAACGGCCTTAGGTCAACTGGTGCCCTAGGTAAAAGGGCTCCACGGCACCCCCACCGCGCCCCCTAGTACAGCAGCACCCTAGGCAGCCGCCTAGTTGGCCTATGCCTAAGGCCGGCCATGCTACCCTCTAGTGGTATCTTGTTGCAATGCATATAGGTGAACCTTTTCATAGGTAGGTACTAGGCTATCAGCCTAAGTAAGCTTAGCCAACAAAGTTCCCTGGCTTACTCCACCCAAGAAAGTTAATTTCCTGTACCGGTCGAGCAGAGCCACAGAAGTGATCCCCGGGATGCATTTCCTATTTCAATCTGAACACAAAATGTAAATGCATACAATTCTTAAAACAAAATCTAAATTCATAAACGGCATACTTATATTAAAATACATTTTTATAAATAATATTAAGATATGTAATTCAAACTATCCAATTCCCCTAGAGTCCGACAGCTCTAATATTCAAAATAAGAACTAAAGACATGTATTCATTTAATCCTGGAGGGTTACTTGCCTCTAAAATGAGCTGCCAGTATATTTCTCTATACTTACTTTTTTCTTCCCTAATCCAGCTCTAAGGTCTTGCCCCACCTCTTCTAGGGCAAAACAGAAACTTGGCCTTACCACATTTTAATGTGTGCTCAAAAAGAGCACTGCTGCTATCCTTTGTTTTAATAGCAAAGTATTATTCATATATTCTCCTTTTTAACATTGCTTTCCCTATATAGAAGGCCGTGCATGTGTTTTATGTTTATTTATTGACATTTGTTAACCAGGTTAGAAACCCATTTTCAGTGGAGACCAGAGGAGAAAAGCTCCAGTTATATTTAATATACATGTTAACAGAGAATACAAGATAAATTTAGTTATATTCAGTGTGCGTTTCACAGAGAAAACGTATTTACAACTGGGTACATTCATTTAACATTTTGCAGAAAAAAAGATTCCCATTTAGTCTACAGTATGAGAAAGCTGTGTAATAATGGTAAAATAAGGTCCAGATACATCTAGAAATCTGCTAGCCATATCTAAAGATAAAGCCAGAGAGAGGAGTAAGATATATATATATATATATATATATATATAATAGGAAGAGTAGAGACGGGATTAAGAGTAGGATAGTATACCAGCATGAGACCTTCTATATGTAAAAATATTTAGAGATGAACACCACGTGATTAGAAAGTGCATTTGTTTATGCTTGAGAGATTTGGTAGGCTGTTTTTAGCAGTCTAGGTAGAATGGGTGGGAGTTAAGAACGTTGAAAGTGGGGTTTAGGAGAGGTTATGGCAGGGACAAGTTCTGGAGTTGAGCAGATGCTGTTTAAGTTCCTTTTTAATGTGAGATGGGTGTATAATGGCACGTACGTCTAAGGGTAGCTTGTTCCAGGACTGGGCAACTGAGCATTTGTAAAGTAATTTACCCACATTTTTCTTTGGTGGATGGACTGCTAGTAGTTGCTGATTTGAAGTGCTCTTGGACCGAGATAGGGAGTAGGTGGATAGGAGGGTAGAGAGCACTGGACAGGAAGATGGTTTATATAGTATAGTGTACAATTTGGAATTGTGATGTTAACAGTAACTGTAGGAATTCAAGCCATTGCAGGGAGTTTAGGGCAAGGCAGTGGTGTGAGGTGTAGTGACAGTTGGTAATGAATCTAGCAATTTTATGTGTTTGTTGGAGTTTAGTCAAGGTAGTGTGCTGGATAAAGGTTAGAACTGGGGCAGCATAGAGAAGTGAGGACAGGAGCAATGCCTAAGCTAGGGCGAGTCTAGCATTTGGAGCTAGAAATTTTTTATTACGATACCGCAATCCTAGTTTCTGGGGGGGGGTTTATACATTGGAGAAGGTGTAGGTTAAATTTGAGATCATCGTCTATTATGACACCTAAGAGTTTAGTCCGAGGTTCAGGCCGAATGATTGTGGTGTTGGAGGAAGTGATAGTAAAAGTGGATTTATGGTGAGAAAGAGCGGGGTAGAAAATGCAAGAGCTTAGTCTTTTTGGGGTTGAGGATGAGTTGATTATCTGGATAACCATTTTTCAGTGGTAAGAAAGGTTTGTTGAGTGAGGCAAAGTAGTTCTGAGATGATGTTTGAGATTGAGACGAGTGTTGAGTCATCTGCATATTAGATGAGGGAAGATTTTTTTGCAAGATGTGTAGAGCTCATTTGTGAACATTCAACAGTAGGGGACCCAAGACGGAGCCCTCAGGGACTCCAGTAAGGAATAATACAGGGAGAGTAGGAAGATAACCATCTGACAGATTGCTTACAAGAGAGGTATCTGGAGAACCAGGTAAGGGAGGTAGCAGATAGATTAAGGTTTGCAAGCTTGCTTAGGAGGATGGAGTGAGATACCGTGTCAAATGCCTTGGAAAGGTCAAGGAAGAGACAGGATACGAGTAGATTGTTGTCACAAGCCTCTGCTATGGTGTGTGTGAAAGAGAAGGGCAGATGTACTACGGCTGGGGCAGAAACCATGTTGTATGGGAGTGAGAAGGTTTTGCTGGAAGAGGTATTTCAGAAGTTGAGTGCATACATTTTTCTAATATCTTAGAGAAGGGTGCTAGGATAACAACAGGAAGGGTAAGCAGAATTACCACCTTTATGGAGGGGGACAGTGAAGAATGATTTCAATATTGATGGAACTGTAGCTTCCTGGATGGATATACTGATGAGAATTGATAGAGGATAGGCTATAGAGTCAGCAGCAAGTTTGAGGAAAGATAGGGGGATATTATCTGAGGAGGGTGAGCAGGGTTAAAGTTTCAAAAGAAGTGATTTAATGTAGGAGGTGGAGACAGATTGAAAGGAGAAGAGATTTTTATTAAGATGGTCAGGTGGGGCTGGTGGAGTAGTTGTGTTTGGGTTGGCGTGAGTGAGGTTCTGGACTGTTTCGATAAAGTACTTGCTAAGGAGAGTAGCGGTTTCTTGTGGTGATTTGTTTGGGTAAGGAGAGGGATTTGAACAGCAACCAGGAGAGAGGATATTGAGGGTAGCCCGGAATTTACAGGGGTTGGATTTGTTGTCAAGTGGAGCAGAGCTATAGTAGGACTTTTTGTCCTTATTAGTTAGTTTCTTGACTAGATCTTTGAAATATTGAAGGTTCCTTTGTTTTATGCCTGGCTTTCCAGGTGCTCTTTTATGCATTAGGGACCTAATATCTTTAGAGAGCCAGGGAGAATAATTTGATTCTAATTTTCCTGGAGGGAGCAAGGGAGTTAAGGGTGTGTAGAAAAATCTTGTTGAATGTGTTGATTACGTCATCGAGTGGGTGAAGTCCAAGGCTGGACCAGTCAAAGCTAGACAGTATGGAGTTGATTAGGGAGGTATAAAAGTTAGATAGTTTACGACAATCTCTGTACTGGTCGGCCTTGTGCGAGTGGCTGAAGTGCCTAAGGATGCAAGTGGGGAGAAGGTCACAGAGTCAGGTAAGGTAGCAGAGTTTTGGTAGATGAAAGGGGAGTTGGTTAGAATCCAGTCAATGGTTGAGCTGGAGGATAAACTTTTAGAGAAGCGGGTGGGGGGATGTTATCAATTGATGGAAGCCATTAATCAGCTAAAATTTAACTTCCATATCCAGCTAAACATCAAAAAACTCACATAAAACTTGGCCTATTGTACAGAAACAACCACTTCCTCTCCTTCCTCCAGAGTAACTCTCACCTCTACCTATCTCCTTCCCTCTCTCATGTATGGCTCTCCCCTGCTCACTAACTTATCTTCCACACTTACCTCCAAACTGAATATATGCTACAACAAAATCTCCAGATTTGCCACCAGTGCCAAATCCTCCTCTCACCATTGCAATTCCCTTCACTCCTTAAACTGGCTTGAACTCCCCAACCTAGACTTTCACCAATTAACCACAGTCCACAAATTATTATTCCAACCCTCAAATTGCCCACACTATCCAACATACAACCATATTCCCCCCTCAGACCTCTTAGATCTTCTCACCAAAACCTGATCACCATTCATAAACCTAAGCGCCCAGCTGGCCATGTTTCTCTTATCCTTCACTCTAGCAAAAAAATGAAATGCTCTGCCCTCCTTTCTAAGGACCTGCAACAACCACAATAACTTCAAATCTCAACTTCATTCCTACCTCTACTAAACAGGAAATGCAACTGCACTCTTCCACCCTTTCCTCTCAAACACTCCTCCCCCTTCACTCCTGGCTTACCTCTTACCTTCCTAACCTAACTCTCAATTTACTAATCTGTACTCATAACTAAATATTACTTCTAGCTATTATACTGTATTCTCATTTATATCTTGAACTAAATTGAAATTGTATTGATTATTTTTTGTAGAATGAATCCCTACTGTATGTATTTTTTTTACTATCTTAGAAAAATGTGTTTCTAAATATTGTTGTGTGGAGCTTTTCTCCCCGGGCCTCCATTGAAAATGGGTCCCCTAGCCCAGTGAACCTCCCCGGTAATAAAACTGAATAAATAAATGGAGGTCGATACTGACTTGGGATGAGTCAGATGCAAGTTTGGACCAGTCAATATTGACATGCCCTAGAATTAAGGCTTCATAGTGTACATTATGGGTAAACCAGGATGGCTGTCTTCTAGGATGGGTATATTGTTTCCTGGGGGGGGGGGGGTGTAGATGGCAGCAATAGCAAATTTCTCGTGTGTATATATTACAAGTGGCCAGGTATAAAACTCCCTTATTTTTATAATTGGTAAAGATGTTTGCTTGTTTAAGTCTACCTCTGCTAGGTGGGTACACTGCACTTATTTGTTACATATAGACACAGTTCACACCTTCTGCATTTAAATGGACCTTTTTTATTCTGTGTAAATCTCCTATTGCCATTTAACAATTTTTGATACAATTTTTATATACAAATGTTACGGGTCCATCAAAAATACCTTCCAAATCAGAAAGACTTCTAAACAATTCCCATTTTTCTATTATGTTTCTAATCTTTATTGTATCCTTATTGTAATACAGTGGATATAAAAAGTGTACACTTCCCTGTTAATATGCCAGGAGTTTGTAATATAAAAAATGAGACCACAATAAATAATTTCTAAACTTTTCCCACCTTTAATGTGACCTATAACCTGTACAATTCAATTGAAAAACAATCTATTAGGGGGAAATATGCAACCAGGTTATTGTACGTTTTTTATTTTTTATAAGTGTCCACACTCAAACCAATACTTTGAAGCAGCTTTTGATTACAGCTTTTAGTCAAGAGACTCATTAACCCCAAATAAAGTTCACCTGTCCTATTAGGATTTTCCTGACAGTTACTCAGTTGCCTGCTACAGCAAAAGCCATGGTTTGCAGAGAGCTTACAAAGCAAAGGGATCTTACTGTTGAAAGGTATCAGTTAGGAGAAGGGTACAAAATATTTCCACAGCATTGGCATATACTATGGAACACACTGAAGAAAGTGATCAAAAAGTGGAGAAAATATGGGACAACAGTGACATTGCAAAGAACTGGACATCCCTCCAAAATTGAAGAAAAGGCCAGATGAAAACTGGTCAGGGAGGCTGCCAAAAGACATACAGCAACACTGAAGGAGCTGCGGAAATTTCTGGCAAGTACTGTTTGTGTACTACATGTGACAACAATCTCTCGTATTATCCATTTATGGGGTAGTGTTGCAAGACAGAAGCCTTTTCTTACACAGAAAAAACATCAAGGCCTGGCTAAAATTTGGAAAACATTACACAAATCTTCCAGAAGCATGTGGGAAAATGTGTTATGGTCTGATGAGACCAAGTTGTAACTTTTTGGCCACAATTCCAAAAGGTACGTTTGGTGCAAAAACACTTCGCATCACCAAAAGAATACCATCCCCACAGTAAAGTATGGTGGTGGCAGTGTCATGCTTAGGGGTTGCTTTTCTTCAGCTGGAACTTTAGCTTTAGTCAAGGTGGAGGGAATTATGTAACAGTTCCAAATACCAGTCACTTTTGGCCCAAAACCTTCAGGCGTCTGCTAGAAAGCTGACAATGACCCCAAGCATATATCCAAATCAACAAAAGAATGGCTTCACCAGAAGAAAGTTAAAGTTTTGGAATGGCCCAGCCAGAGACCAAACCTAAATCCAGTTGAAAATCTGTGGGGTGACCTGAAGAGGCTGTGCACAAGAGATGCCCTTGCAATCTAACAGATTTGGAGTGCTTTTGCAGAGAAGAGTGGGCAAATATTGCCAGGTCAAGATGTGCCATGCTAAGACTCCTATCCAGGATGACTGAATGTTGTAATTAAATCAAAAGGTGCTTCAACAAAGTATTAGTTTAAGGGTGTGCACACTTACGCAACCAGCTTATTGTACTTTTTATTTTTTATACTTTTTCCCCTAGCAGGTTTTTCAATTGAATGTTTCAGGTCACATTACAGGTGGGAAAAGTTTTGAAATGATTCATTGTGGTCTCTTATATCTCAAAAACCTGGCATTTAACATTTATATCCACATTACATCTTGCAAGCTCTCTCAAACTCCTCACTTTTATTTAGCCTCCATTGTTGTTAGAAACCTTTCCTGTATTGACATTTTCTTTCCCAAAATTGGCCGGTATTGCTTCCCTGTTCTGCATAGTACCAATTTTGATTTATTTATTTTTTGGTCATTTGACTATTTTGTACTGGCTTTTGGAGAGCTGGTTTTGAGTGGTTACCTTCTATACCACATGAGAAACTAGATCTACAAGGTCATCAACTGCAGTGGTAACCCAGGACACAGATAGACTGGACCCAAAGGTTTACAGAAACAGTGACTCAATACTAGAAAAGGGGATCAGAGGACAATTCACCTTCCTCGCTAAGGATCTCTAGCATGACTCCAAAGTAAACATTCTCGTGGAGACTTAGGGGACCCCATTTCATCAAAGCCAGTCTTCTTTGATTTGAGATTCCTGTGAAAAAACTGTGCGCCCTCTTACTACACCTCCTCTTCCGGGAGATCTCTTCAGTGGGATGATCTGGAGAGGGGTGAGAAGATGAGGGAAGTACTGAAAAGGAAATTTCTAGATGCTCATACAGACCGGCTTTACCTGCTGAACAGGTTGTTGAGGCTCAAAACGTGGGACTCGATTGTGGAAGAGCAGTAGGATCCAAAGAAGAGTAGATTGGTTTCTTGGAGAGAAATTCCTCTCCATAACCTCAAAGGCAGAAGGCCAAGGAGAAGCCATGGCTAAGCTGCACCAAAAGCTAAAGCTCTGGCACTACACAGCCCTGATCCTGTCCAGGCTCCTGTCATGAGACAGGGGACAGACCCAAAATATCTAGTGCTGAAGCTCCAAGGGGAAGGAATGATTCTGACCCTCCCAACCCCACTGATCTGGCATTGAAGCTTCGGCTCAGAGACTCAAGCTCTAGAGTGACTGGCAATGAATGACTCATGCATGCAATGAGAGATTAAGACAATTTTGGATAAGACACACTGACTCTCAGAATTCTTGGATCCGAGAAGAGATAAGTGGATGAGAAGTGGGTTGGAGGCTCATGAATTCGATGAGAGCTAGAGCAAATAACACCCCCATCTGAATCGGTCTACGGAGAACTTCCTTATTCTCTCCACATCTGCATCAGATGGGCTCTAGGAGGAACTGACTGAAGGGCGAGGTAGACGAGGGGAAGTGGCATCC